>NC_039478.1:13335475-13635475 GCF_003590095.1 Trichoplusia ni | reverse complement strand
TTTGTATGAGGAAAACCCTTGTTGAAATTACTCACTATCTCAGAAAAGGCACATTGGGGTAGTTAATCGATTTTTATATCTTTCAATAAATATTTAGTGGTAATATGAAAAAAAACGTTTTTTTTGACCAGATAAATTGACTACATTACAAAAACACAAAACGTGTAAAAGGAAATGTATTGATTTGCTACATATTCGTTACAGAACTCGACATTTTCGCTTATTTACTTTTGCATTTCATACCTTCCAGAAATTAAAATATCCTTTTAGCATAACAAGGTTTCTACCGCAACATTCGATATGTACACGGTTTTGCGAAACTCGGAGAAACGTAATTGAATACCTTTCAACTTTACTAGCCGTTTGCAAAGCTGTCGAAACAAAGTT
This sequence comes from Trichoplusia ni, assembly GCF_003590095.1. Classification (NCBI taxonomy): domain Eukaryota; kingdom Metazoa; phylum Arthropoda; class Insecta; order Lepidoptera; family Noctuidae; genus Trichoplusia; species Trichoplusia ni. Next base: position 13,635,088 of record NC_039478.1, on the reverse strand, counting down.
TTGCTTGAATAGAAATTTGATTTTAACTTTCGTTTGCAGCATTTATTCTAGAGGAGATGTGGTTGTTTTTTCGTAAATATTCTTGGAATTCTAAAATCTTTGGTTTTTGAGAGGCGTTTCATGTATAATCTGACGTCATTTGGTGTTGTTGTAAGATGTGTTCGGGTAGCTAGACGACCGCGCGGTATCTCGCCGTCGGCGCGCGGCACCCGCCCATCGCGTTCGCGTAATTCAATATAACAAGCGTAGCTGTCAGCACGCCATCCCCACTACATTATTTGTAGCACAATTTAATTTTTATTTTCCCGACGTCGACGAAAACATTTTTAGCCATTTCCTCATTTCCTTGGATCTTGTAAGTACAACATGATAATGTTCTAGTAGGGGCAAACATCCGTACGAACTATATATATATTATCATTATTTCATTTGCCCGACTGAAGGGATACTGGTTATTGAATAATGTTACAACTCATTTAAAGATTATGATAGGAATTTTACTAAAGAAAATATGTGAAAGCTTTGTCTTTTCCAAATTTAAATGAGCACTGAGCGTTTGATGTATGAGTCAATTTGACATAATGTATGGTGTCACAGAAATGTCAGGTGAAGAGAGAACAATATCATGATACATTACATATGTTTTATTAGTATAAATGTTCGAAATGTCAGCTCAGGTAAGTGAACCGAAGGTAAGTCGAGAAATTTATTCGAGGCGACACTCATCATTTATGAATTTGATTTAAGGGCGCATAAAGAAGGACGTGTGAGCAATAAGGGAGTTATATTAAGCTAGATTTACTTTCGTTGCCACACGAAATATTATCACGATAGAAAACTTTTCGGAATAACGATCATCTATCGGTATGTGTCAACATGTCTCTCGTGTGTACACGTGGTTACGTAGCTATATTGTTATGGAAATATCTTTCATATCGTGTTTGATAAATGTTCATCGACAAGAGTGTTTCAATTGGACCTATGGTTGGGTTGTGTCGTGTAATTTTGTATTGATAACACTGTTTATCACGATTTATCGATATATATTTATTTAGTAGAACTAATATAGCATCAGCAGTATGTTTTCCTATTCTTAATTCTACCTATACTTCAGCATTTTCTTTCTTTTCGATTCTCCAAACTTACATTTGCTTTCTTTCAAAAACCGGACAATTAAACATGATATAACAAGTCCTCAATACTTGGCTTATAGTTAGCTTTAATGTTTATAGAATGCTTACCATTGGCATCTTTGGCCTCAAGTCCATCAGCCTCGAGGACGGTGCAGCCGAGTACGACGGTGGGCGGCCGCTCACTGCCGGCGGAGCGCAGAGCACGCGCATGGACCTCCGAAGACACCCTGAACGCGCGACGAGCATGCTCTATTACCTCCTCCTTGTAAGCGGCAAATTGGCCGTCCGGGGCTGGCGCGCCCACCGCGTTCTCGATGCAGTACAGCACCTGACAATAGAGGTAAATGGCTCAGACATAATGGCTTGAATATGTGCGGTACCCAACTGTTGCTCTGTAAGTAAAATTGTCGTTCATAAAGGTCTCATTTCAAGTACCGTTGAACTTTACTGCAGTAGTATACCGATATAGTAAAATGACCAAATAATGTGAATAAACGTCAGACAATACTCAAGTGTTGATATAAGATGAATACGCATTATACCACGTCCTATTTATTTATCACTCACGATCACACTTACAGACCGTTGATATGATTCTGACACGTATTAGGTGAAATATTCGAGGTGAAAGATATACGGACGAAACGTGTTCACGTGCGACCTACAACATACTAAAGTAAGTCTCCTTTTCAGATGGAGTCCGTTACGAAAAAGCTGACGTGACGGAATGTCTGTTCCGTGGAAAGACGACTTTGCATGTTCCAAGATAGTTACGCAAGAGACGAAGTATTCAATTACGGTAGATATTCACCCTCCTTGCGTTCCTACCTTACTCGTACATGACTGCACTGTCAGCTTACATTGCATATCTACATTATAGTTGTATGCCACTATCTTTAAATAAAAGTTAAGCATACCTAAATTATACATTATACTTTCAAAAAAAAAATCCATTGAATTTCATGAAAGCTTAACGCTTACTGAAATATTATTTTCATTATGACAAGAGCTTGGCTTTCAATGTAAATTAATTCAAGGATCACACATTAAAATTCCGCAATACATATATATTAAAAAATTAACATAACTATATTAATTCATTCAACTATAATAATTAATTTATGATTTAATTCATTAGAACAAAAAATCACTGAATTTCAGTAATTAAGGTTTCATGGAAACTTAACGTGCATTTGTGAAAATAGTCTGTTTTTCAGTCCATACAAAACACGGTGCTACTCAAACTTCCAGTGAATGTAACTTTTTCACAAAATAAACACACAGCGAATGCTTAAACTTCAATTAAGTCGCAACGCTAATAAAAGTCATACCAAATTACATATTAGTAAAATGATCAATTCAGAATGAGAAATCCGTATTAGAACCGTGTAATTCAAGTAAATATTACATATCTCTTCAAATAGGTATTGTTTGGCACTGGTTGATCATTTCACAGGTAGGTAAACAATTTCGCTAACGTTCACAGTAAGACTTGCTACGTTAAACAATTACAATATCATGTTACCGGTTAAATATGCTTCTGGTAATTCGTAGCAATTAGAATTCCCTATTAATTAATTGGTAATTTAATGCTGGATTGCTGCGTTCCCATATTAGGAGTTCTCGGAAAAAGGGTCTGTACCTGTACTATGAAACTCTTAATGCAGGTCCGTTGGTGTGAAAGAGAGATGCTGCTATACAAAATGTATCGCCATCTCGCTTATACAACGGTAACAGTTTTATGTTGCGAGCTCATGGTACACAGGCACTGAAGATTCATGGAAGGTTTTAGTGGCGTCGTCGACATTTATCAGCCGGTACACTAATACCCGCATCCTATGATTTCTCACAATCAAGATAATTTATTTAACGAATTTCGTATAAAAGGGTCCTATGTACCGATTCAAGGAAAAAATCTCACAAACTCTCAAGTTGAGCACTTACTAATATAATAAAGGTGAAGACATTGTTTGCACGTTCAATCTTTTAAACTGGGAGTTGGATCAAACTCTATCTATCTTATTAGCTATTTTAGATTGAAGTTACCTGAAGTTACTTATTAATTTAATTTTGTATTTCAGCTTAAAAGCTGATTACACCATCGACGAACACTTATTTCAACACCTATCCGATCAAATACATTTCAATTAGCGATCTCATGCGGGGATATGCAAATGCCACAGTAATGCGCCAATTATCCCATTCATGCGCAACTATGACAAAGTGAATACAGACATACGTTTATTCAATTAATTGAAACATTCATAACTTAATACTCACGATAAAAAAATACTTAAATTTATTTTATTCGAACGTAACGACGATGTATTTTCGAACGCTCGGTAAATAATGAAATTATTTTTACGTTTAATTTATTGATAAACATCATTACGTATTTATAAATAGAGTTTTCATGACCGGTCTGAATTGCTTTTCATTTTCAATCTTTTCAAAACAAGCTGATTGTTATTACGTCACAATAAGATGATTTCTTGTCATCATTTGGTATCCTCTCTTTGCTATTGAAATGTATTAAATAGGTTTATATACATATTATTTAAATAGATGCTTCTGACCTTACTATCTATTCGGTCTCAATTTACCGCATATTTAGACAGTAGACGATACCCACCTCAGCTTTGGCACCTTCTTGGGTCACCTCTACCTCAATCTATTCGTATTTTAATATTCCACAAAGGTTTTAGTTAGTACTATTATAAATTGGTTTAAAATTGGATTTGGAAGTGTCATAGTGACTTTGACGTAGATGACTATTAATTAATACTTGTTGATTGGAATAGACACGCACATAATTGTCAATGACAAACGAGATTATCAACTCGGTTTGGACTCGTATTTCAGCGTGCTTACGTTATAGACATAAACATATGTACGGTGTACCTTGGATTCAATCTCCTATTAATTATAATAATGAACAGTATTGATAGTCTTAATTCTAGTTGAACAAACTGCATTAACACATTTCTTAATGTCTTTAAGCCGTTATATACGGTAAAAGCCCTGTACAAAAGAAAATTATCTAATACTAATGGGTATCCGGTAAGAATCGCTAAGTACTGTACAGGAAAAAACGTAATTAAATGAAAACCGACATTCCCACAACTTGCATGACCTGACTAAACCTAACGTGCAGCAGTATTGATTCGGTAATGTTTGTAGGAAAGACTGGTTAAATATAAATGGGTACGAACCTCTGTGTACAAATGTTCGTGTTCCTTGTGTGACAGCTGGGCAGACACGCTGGGCAGGCCGAGGTCGTGCGGCGCGGGCGGCGCGCGCTCCGAGCGGGCCTCGACGAGGCGCAGCGCCGCAAGACGACGGTTCTCATGACGCCAAGAGAGAGCCGTGAAGTTCTCGAAGTATGATCCGTCGGTCTCTTGCACCCTAAGAAAAAAAGAAATTGGTTGTTAATCTAGCAGAGTCAAATTGGATATGGAAATCGTAATATCGAGTTTTATTTGGCTTTTCCAGCCAAGCCTGAAGCCACCAGCCGACCTACCAACCGATCAGCCAATCACCAATAAAAATGTTTTTTGTCGGAACCGACAGACATAAAAATATATGTAAAGTTAGCGAAATTGCCCGCGAGAAAAGTAATCGAACTTTCAGTACTTATAACGGATTGAAGTCATAATATTTAAGTGTAAAGTAAAAGATTATATAGTTCTAGTTTAGAGACTAACTTACCATTGTCTAAAAACTTTATAGACTTCTTAATAAAACTTAATGGCCGAATAAAGCCTAGGAGTAGCCACTTCACAAAGATTACAGATTAAAACGGTTTGACTGAACTGAGAATTGACTATCTAAGAAAATTTCGTATTATAATCGAAAATGATAAAAACTATCCTGTTTTTTAATATTGGTAATAAACTGTCTGTGTACCATGTTTCGTCTAAACCCGTGCAGTGTATTTTGAGCGAAAGAAGAAGGAACATCCATTTTGTTTTCCGCTTTTATAATATAAGTAGGATTTAAGTAATTAGGAAACGACCATATACTATCTCTTTTGAAGTTCTCTTATCATTAGGTCAAGGTCAAATCTGAATAAAAGCGTGTTTAAATAATAGTTATGCATAATCCGGACCAGCTCTAGCCGTATTTGTTGGACCGTGACTTTTTCGCAATACCTCACCGGGTTTTTTCCTCTGTGTCACCCTGTGGTAAGGTTTTAATGCTTTTTTCTCTACGTCAAACGCAGGACAATGATAGTTTTTTGTTTGAAAAATATTTTTTATAAAATTCTTCCGTATCTAAAATTGTTGTACAAAATAAACATTGGTTCGAGGGTTCAAGTTTCAGCCTGGTTACTAATATAGGTACCTTAAGTATAATTTCACAGCCAAGTTCACTAGGAGCTTACACAGAGCTTAAGAATGTACCTACATATGTACAATAAGGTTTTTAATTTCAATTTAACAAAAGAAAGAAAAAGTAAGGTAGCTAGCAATTTTCAGCGCTCATCATAATACCGCAACGTCATTGCCACTAAAAACGATACCGCAACGTCTGTTTCCACTCATTTTTCCTGAGTTTGTAGCACCAATATTCTGTAAGAGCGGTCTCTAATTGTGGCCAGTCATAAACGAGCCGCTGTAATCAACTACAACTAAGCTTTCTCCTCATTACACAAAGAATATTATTATAACGCAAGGGAACTAGTTTGTGTAAAGTCTAGATTCGTTTGTATAAAGTTTGTGTATTTTCCCAACACGAATTTTCAAGTAAAACTGTTATTTGACCTAAAATTATATTACACTCTTCGAAAATTTTCAGAAATACCTACACAATACACAAGTATCTACCTAGTACATAAATATCACGTATCATACATACCTAGTATCATAAATACGAAGGGTATCCCAACAAGGCAAATAAGTTCTATAAGTAGACATAATAGGCATTAGAATTTCCCGGAATGTACGTAATGTCTCGTTATCCTTATAAGTACAGTTGCTAACTGGGCGTAAATTCATTTGTACCATAAACCGTTTCTTATACATCTTAATACTTCGATATTTATCTGTTCACTGTAATAAATGTCGGGCCACGTTGTTATGATGTAAATATATCAGGCGGGAATAATATTATTGATACCCAGTTGATTAAATATTTGTACAACAAGCTCCGATTGGAGATGAGAACTTGACAAATAAACCTAATACCGAAAACGTAAGGACGGGCATGAACCGAGGGTAACGGTGCTATACAAATTAGGTACGTCGATACCGAGGTATATCTCGCTTATATTTCAATTAAATTATTTTGTGTTGTTTTACATTTTCGGTTTATTGAAATTGTAATTTTGTACGAACGGTTTTGAGACCTTCCACACCCGGATCGACGTGAAGGACGATCAAACGAAGGTGTACTTAAACTCACAGGTATATAAAACGTACGAAAGTAATAAATTGCGTATAAAGAAGGTTTTATGTAACAGTGACCCTTTCCTCTGAAGGTGTGTGAATTACGGTCAAACGCGAAAATAACAAGTTGTTCCTGATTGATGTCGGTAATCAATACGAAACGCACGACTATCGTAGACACATTCACTGAACCCTATTAGCCATGTACTGTAACATTGAAAACCCCAAACGAGAAGCTATTTTTAGAGCAGTGCCGATATCTCACGAAACTACTGTTTTGGAAGAGTAAATTTTTGGACTTGGTAAATCTAATTTTCTGCGCAATTGCTCAACAATATTGTAAGTAAATCAATAAAAAAATCGATGAAACAATCAAAGCCTGCTCTCTTGTTAGGAGCATACATGTACCTATTATCTATTACAAAATTAATTTCAATCTTGGCAAGAATTAAACAGGAGAATTATTACGTAATTGCAAGGCAGTTTTATGCATGGACTTGTATGTACAAGAAGCAGGTTTGATCCGAACGCAAAGTACTGATGTGACTTGTGTACTTCCTTAATTATTTTAGACACCACTGGCTTACGGTGAATAAACCTAGATTCCAAATATTGGAATCTGAAATCACCAGCCCGCAGTGAACTAGCTTGGTGATCAATGCTCAAACCTTACCCATATGGGAATATGCCTGTGCCCAGAAGTGGGAAGTATTAGTAGATATTAGAAAAATCCAGTGATAATATACAATTTTAATATACGCCGTCGAAAATCCATTTAACGAGGAACGAGCTCCAATAGATAGAAATTCTCACAAAATCTGACCGCAGCATGCTCGCCCCGCTCACAGGTTGCGTGCTGTGGTTGGCGTTCGCTTCCACCTCACTTCTACCATTCCGTCGAAATCACGTCAATACAATGTGCTTAGCATTTAAAAAGGTGCTCCTGAATAATATTTTGCACAACCCTACAAATACTGATAAAAAATTAAAAAAGAGGTCAAACCGTAGGTCAAATTGAATAGAAACTCCAAAATTGAATTTGTAAGTAATAAAAAAGTGATAATAAAGTAATAAAACCTATTTCATATCGATTTTACATATACTTACTCAACGTCGTCTACTTGTAATCTTATTATAAAGCTATAAATAAATGCCGATCAAAATCGAACTTGAATAAGGAATCCTTTTTATGGCATGATAGCAGACTCGTAACCGAGGAGTTTTTATGTGATTGTTAAAGGTGTGCTATGGAGATTCAGGGACGACATTTTAAAGCGTAGGTCACACAGCGAGTTTATCGAACTCCTTTTATATTTGTGAACAAGACTTCCAAGAAGTGTTTCGTTAGTTAGTTTAGTGTGCTCTACTAACTTAGCGGTGTTTTGTCGCCGCGCTTAGCTAGCTGTGTGACCTGTGCTTTACGCCTGTCCCCATCGTTTCGGAAGTGCGTGACATGTGCGTGTCGGTCAGTTTGCCCCGGACCCACATGTTATCCACATTACATTCTAGAGAAACGTGTTCTGCGAAGTCTGAACAAAGGTTTGAATTCTTAAGCTTCTGCAAACCCTTTTGTGACTATATATTGATTTATTAAGCTCGTATGCTCACAACATATATTATACACTGAAGCTTATCGGAAATAAGGATTATGGAACTACGGATTCTCATACAGATTCTAGGAATACTACTATTGATGTAAAAATAACATCAAAATTATTATAAAAAGATCTTATACAGCAAAAAATATGACAAAGGCCGTAGGCAAAGTAGCTTTTTGCCAAGCTTTAGGCAAAATAAGTTTAGTGTATTATCTTATACACTTATGTGAAAATAAAGACACTTATGTGTCACAAAAATCTCTTAAATATTATATAGATATTGTATAATAATATGTTATCCGAGAATCTGCCGATAGATGCGTACCTACGATTAAATGAATATAATAATATAACGTTCTGCTATCAAAGAAAACTGAAGACTCCTAGTATACTATTTAAAAACAGGATCAATAAGTAATGGATAAAGTACAATGCTGAGTTTGGTTAAAGAAAAGCATTGGATATTATTTTAAAAATAAAACTATCACGAAATGCTTTCAGCGATCCATCAATTCTCCTGGGAAATGTACTGCGTCAGAACTCGGTCCGGTCAGTCCTATAGGTAAATAACCTACATAATGTACATAATACACAATTCGAAGAATCTACCAAATGAATACGTGAAATTTCATTACGAACCGTTTTCAGAGGGAACCGGGCTTTATTGATTTCGTCGACATAATTTTCACATGCATATTCAGATGAAAATGTTTTGTAGCAGCTTGTCAAACAAATATTTATATAAAAACAAAAGGCCAGCGGTAACCTCAAACGTTAAGCGAGTTTTATTTGTGTTCCAAAATTAACAAATTGAAATAAAATTATGTCATATGAAATTATATCTTGCAAACCCAAAATCGAATGGCCCTAATTCTATTACATAATAGTCTAGCCGAAATAACCTTTAAAAAGTTTATCTGAAAAATCATTATGCGAGTTACATTATTATTTCTTTAGAAGTGCCTGAACTATGTGACTTTGACAAAGGTTTGGTGTCCATTGACTCGTCACCGAACCGTCACCAAACCGTCAACGGGCCGTCAACCCTTGCATTGTGAACGTTCTAACAGGCACGTATTTAATCTGCGTGACGTTTAAACACGGAGATGTGAGTATCTGCGAGTGTGTGGGGCGCAACCTCCATGACGAACGTTTGCCAATTCGACTGAGTTCCGGTCACCCGTAAGACCTTCGTTATCGCCTGTTACTCGGACATTGTGTTTACATGCCTCTGTAAGTCTGTTACTCCAAACATCGTCTGTTTAATTACTGTGAGTAAGTATAGTTTTGTCTCCTTGTGATTGATCAGACACAGTTACAGTAAAGATAAAATAATGAAACTGAACAAGTTTCCTTTAAGTGTTTAGCCAAGAAGTCAGCTACCACCAAATATCATCGAGCTTTCGATGCAGCCGTTTTAGCATGAAGAGGTATCCTTTCGCATTTATAATATTAGTGTGAACATATATTACGGAAGAGAAATGCTGCTCTACGATGTGTATAGAGTTTTACAATCATACCATTCTCATGTACAAAGATGCCCTTATCATCATACTACTTTAAGACGTTGTGGAAGACCTTAAGGCCGTGTAAATATCCCGTATAAAATATAGCAATACCTCACCGAAAACCTTTGTACGCATATCAGTAGGTACGTTTCATCGCTCCCTTTTTATTTATTTCATGTGAAGTTCATTGTGAAGCCATTATTAGTGAAGTGTAAACTACGCGCGGTATGTTGAGGTCCGCGCCTCGTGTATGTGGGGATGTGTTTGTGTTTCCGACGGATTTTACAGAACAAATACTTCAGGTTTTATGTGCTAATTAAATTAGTATTTGACTTCAGACTTACGTGCTAATGATATGTGTTTCGTGTTTTAAACACTCCATTCCTGTTGAACAATTAAGTATTTAACTCATTAGGAATTATGAAGCTAGTTGCATAAATAAAAAGACTACATTTTGACACTTTGATGTCATAATAGATATCTAACTAATATGAGTTAAAATGTTTTATATTGAATACATTGTTTAGGAGCTTTCTAGCCCCTGTTTTAAACATAACCATTTTCACTACTATAAGTAATCTTTAACCGGTTTGGTTTCATGCAACTATTAGGTACCTTTAAATACAGGTTTTTGTAAAAAGCTTTTTCGTCTTCGTTACTGTAATAAAAGTTCAGAAAATTTGATATGATGGAGATAATAAGTTTCTATTCATAAAATATATCTGAGATGCATTCAAAAAGCTTCGAGAAGCTCTATTCAATTGATCGAACAACGCACCCTATTAACTCAGTATGAAACTGTCTTGGATAATGTGACTCTTCAATAGCTATAAGTATATCCTACGGCTGCCATCAATGAAGGCTCAATTATCAATTGTGTGCTTGTTGCCAAGCTTAAATTCACAGGTTTTATTCCTAACCTAGCTTGGAGGTGAAAATGTAAATATAACTATGTATATATTAAATGTTTGCATTTCAGTTAAGAGTTTTATAATCTGCACTGCACTTAATAAACTCGATGAGGGAAGAAGATTCTCCTGATAAACCAGGAAGTCCATGAATTTGAATTTTAATGGCTAACCCAGCAATTGAATACTTATGTGAAGAAGTTTTTGCTTTTAGCTTTTGGGGCGTAGACCGATGTTATTTATATGTATAGTTATAATTATGTAACCGTTTCTAAAAAAACTGATTATAATATAAATATATTCCTCTGCCGTTATTAATATAGGTAATATGTTTGTAAGTAGGTCACCTAGCGACTTGTTGCACGTCCTTGCACGTGCCCCCGTGGCCGGCGTCTGCCCCCACCCTCCCATAACCTACGCATTACCCCTCATCCCGCGCTTTTACTTCGCAATCATCGCACCAATGTTGCCAGCTTTTATCTAATTGAAAACCTTTCGCGTCAACTTATGTCGGGTTCCAATACCGCTGTGGTAACGGGCGGCGCGCGGCGGCGGGGAACGAGACGAACGAGGCGAAAACAATGTTGGAACTTACAAGTTGGGACTTATTCAATATATGTTTCATAATCAACAGCATTAACACTTCGACATTGGTTTGACCGTGGGTCAACGTAGTTCTCTATATTAAGATTCTTTGCGTAAATATGAGTGATTGAATTCTCTTCTTCATATTATACTATATCTTATAAGATAATAATCTATAATAATCTAATATGATACTGCCAATCTAAATTGTAACTTAAAAGTGCAATAGAAAGAGAGTACGGCCACGCACTAGGACAAATTATACTATCGCATTGGCATTTTATGTATAATAATTACATGAAATGTTTAAAAGAAACTTCATTAATCGAAAACACGTAAAAACATGATAAAACAAGTATAGATTACTAATATTATCAAAGTAATAAAAAAGATAAAGTACACGCTCATCTAAAATGATGTTCACGTTACCAAAAGGTAAAAAAATGTAATGTTTCATTTCGAATGGCAGCATAAATAAGAGCCCCGCTGGTTTAATCAAGTTTTCTATTCTACAGATGGACTCCCGCTGTTAAATCGATTCATTTAACGACAACACATTTCGTCCATATCTTATGTAAGAGACTTTTTTACTCTTGAATTTCTTACAGACTTGAGACTTAATAGAAAATAATTTCCTGCAGATGTTATCGTTGTAAGTTATTTAACTGTTCCCTAAGCTGTTGGAAGATAAATACGTCTTGAATAGTTTTAGTGTCACATAAAGAAGAGTTAAGACGCCATCTGTCGTTTACTTAAAATACATTCTTATTTGGTTTAGGGACAACTAATTTCTATTCGCGACAGGTTTCGTCTCAGGGCCGTAAGGAGTTGCCGCTAATTTGCAATTCCCCTTTCAGTGAAAACACGTTAATATCCTTCGAGAGCCTGCGATTTCCTCGATATCATTATTTGTCTAAATGGTCTTTGTTAAAAGATTGCTCTAGTGCGAGAAAACTTGAGTTGCATTATAAGCTCACCGAGATTAGGTAATTATTTGCTTCAACCTTAGAAGAACACTTGAATACAACCCTCGAGTTTGGTACAAGTAGAAAGAGTTGAAGTTTGTGAGTTGGGTATAATCTTTCCATGAAATGTAATGAGGCACAAAAACTACAAATAAAGAAAAACAACTTGAAAATAAAGAAAACAAACATATTTGTTCATTTAGTATCCCGGAACTCTATTTTTAAGTTAGGTACTAGAAATATTCGACTTACCCAGAATTAACGGAGTTGTCAACTTCGGGCCAAGACAGTCGACGTTTGCAAAACGCCATGGTGGGTTTCTCTGGTGGTGGCGGGTTTCGGGGCACGCGCAACGACCCGCCGCGGCGCGGGGGCGGTGCGGGGGCCAGGCAGTCCAGCGTGCGGCGGCGGGCGCTCAGAGCTGATGCACCTTCAGTTGGCACCACTCGAGGGAAACCTGTACATGATGACCGATTAAAAAGTGAGCCCTTAAGCCGTTCTCAATACAACCTTAAATGTATGAATCTATTTTACAGATTATGATATGCACACATATAACAAAACATATTTTTTTTCGAAAGAATACCTACATATTCCAAGTATCATTTTTTTTTTACTCCGTCAAATCATAATCCCTATTAACTACAAGGTACATGGCACAATAAAAAAGTACTCCCATGATAAATTATTTTAACCGAAACTAAGTTGGTTTCTTTCCTTCAAAGTTCAAAGATCTCGAGGAAAAATTTACGCCGACACACTTCTAAATCTGGCACATAGTAACTTCTCAAGTCCTTAAGAATTCGTTAGCAACTAAGTTGAAGTCTGTACTAAAAGATTTCTGAATAAAGAAACACGAATAGACCAAGACCCGGGGCCTCCAGACCTTACTTATTGTCTGAGTAACGAAGTAATGGAATGTTTCTCACAGACTGCTTACAAATAGTAGGTTAACTTTAAGTCTGAGTGATTTTAATTAAATGGACATCCCCCTTGGCGAATCTTAGATCATTTCTCGAAAATTGTTCAATTCAGAAATCGTTTTGCGATGTACAGGTATTTAATTTATTTAATGAAAATATAAGTAAATTGCTCCAATGTGACTTGAACTTATACCTTCAAAGTGACTGTAAAAATTACTCATGGATTTTTTTTGTTCGTCAAAAAACAAGTAACTTCTAGCGGCTTAGGGATCTTTGGCTAGAGCCTTGTTATACAAGTAATCCATTATTATGTTAAACAATAGACGGCCTAAATTCATGGACAATAGCTAGATTATAATGTTATTACAATATAATTATTTCGGGCATTAAATCAATGTTATTTTAGGCTTAGGCGGAGAAAAACTAGTGCTCTTATGAAATAATTTTAAAGTAGTATATTTTATAACGGTTATACTTTCTTTTTACACAAAGAACTTAAAATTATATTATTTTAAAATCTGGTTTCGAATGTATTAAATAAAAGCGCTGCCGCTGGTCTGCGCTCCGCCAACGAAACGCTAGATACAGAAGACAAATAGATACAACAGAAGAAATCTCGGGATCCTGCGATGCCGGTCGTTTTCTTGCACCGAAAATTCCGAGATTGCACAATTGGCTAATCTCGGGATTTATGTGATAGCACAAATAGGTCTCTTCTGTTGCGCCTTTACAATAACCGTGAATAGATTATTTTAATAGCATTCAAACTTCGAATCGGGATTAAAAATCAATCACAAGATGCTCTGATATTTCTGTGACTATATTTGCGAAATACCAAATAGGTTTTTGTGTTGCACGATATCAATATTTTTCGATGAAATTGCTTATAGTTCTTGTAATATAGGCATTTACCATAAAATCAGATCCTTGGATATGATAGTCCGGGATCCAGAAACCACGTATACAAAATCCCGTTATACTATGATGAATAAACACGCTGGAGATTGTATTCCCTAGCGCCAGCCAACATCATCACAAGATAGTTAACTTTTAAATTTAAATCAAAATTTAAATATATATAATGTGGTTATGGTCACCTCTCATGGTAGCGGTGGATGGCGGCGGCGGGTGCGCCTGCGACTCCTCGGCGGAGCGGTGGCGGGAGGGGGGCGCGCGGCGCGGCGACAGCGCCAGCCCCGCCACGCTGTCCGCCACGCCCGCCACGTACTGACCCAGCGACGTCAGGAAACTCATGGCTACTACAGCACCACACTATTCCACCACACTCATCTGACACACCACACTATTGAGTCAGTTTATATGAGCACTCATTAAAAGTTCAGTACTTAGCGCGAAAAAAGTTCACATAATCGTCAAAGTTTCGTTTTTATAACACTGGTCGCTAGATGGTCATTTCCGTGCACCTCACCTGAAAAAGAATAGGCTATTAGAAACAGATTGATACAAAATTTAAATATTTAGCTATGGGAAAAAAGGAATCAAAACAGATAAAGCTACATGTCAAATATATTAATTGTTCAGATCTTTTAGGATTAACCTTCTCTTAAAATACTGTTGGACGGTACAGCAAAGGGTGCTTATTACATTAAGTCCATAACGTTACGAAGAGTGAAGCATATGCGACTTTCTGGTTTAAATTAAAAAGCTCCTTACAACATTCATAAAGATTTTAATTAGATTTAACATGTTGCGTCATATAACAGTCATACGGTAAGGCTTGGCTAAGAAGAGCAATCTTAATACGTTAAAGACCAAATTTGAATTTTAAATCCCTTCGCGAACTAGGACTTGCTTCGCTGAAGTAAAACTTTGTTTTCCGTGGTGACAATTTATTACTATAGAATCGTAATTTACTGTTAACGCCTTCTAAAATTAAGTTACTGTTTTACACAAACATTGACTCTATATTAACATACTGACGCATTTTATAGGGTTTCATTTTCATTTTTAGTTCACTAAAACAGGTCGGACAATCCTTTTTAAAAGTTTACACAAGATTGTAAGGCACCACACTCCTACCAAGGACAGTAATTTATTTAAATGTATTCTACAGTACATAAGAAGCAAATTTTAGCAAGTGTTATCACAGTGCCTAGGCACGTAAGCAAACAGTGGCCCTTTTCTGTGAAACACTGAAATATCAAGCTGATAAGATATAGGAGTAAAACATTAGATTTACACCCAAGACTCCCACTACGAGCTCCCAAAGCAGTAGGCTTACTCCCGACAAATATGAACTTAAATTCATGTTCAAGTTGTATTTCAATCGAATGAAGATCGATTCTCGACTGATGATTCTCGTTAGGTACTCGACCTTGGTTCGGTTTTTATAGTAAAATTTCAGGATCGCAACGAGGCCTAAATCAAAAACAGAATCAGACTAGTTTCGGAAGTCAACCTCCTGGTCTGGTGCCATTCTAGAAGCAAAACCCGATATACCTTGCACTTTGCCGCCTCTTTTCCAAAACAACGACAGATTCACTTTAAGTACACATTTCTTATACTTTGAAATTATCAGAAACCTCTCCAAAAAATACTTTTGATGTAGCCTCCCATTTTACAGAATCTTTTGTCACAGTTCAGGACTATATTGAACTCAAAATACTGTTAAACCCACACCACATTCAAATCATGTAAAGCTACTGCACTTTAATTTCTATAATCTTCAAAAATAATTTGTATAAGCAATGTAATAAAAACGTTATCACACTTCAATACTTTTTTGATAAATGAAGATACAAGGAGACCACCCAAAAAAATTATTATTATATCTTTTGTAGCTAGAAAATAACTTTGAAACGTCTGTCTAGATAAACTTGTTTGGGCAAAAAAACATTTCATTGATGTAATCTAAATCGAAATGAAAGATATTTCAAAAGTGCCTTCACAAATACAGTGACTGAAATTGGTTTTTCACATCGCCTCAAAAAGTTTTGACTGTTCTCTCAAAATGTTCGTAATATTTCTATTAATTTATTTTGCGTATGCCTATAAATACTGTCATGAACTCTTGAACGATAGAAGTGTTCAGGCTGAGTTAAAGTTTTAGAGAGACGATATGCTGGGGAGGTCGTTAAAGTCATTTAGGTCGCATAAATCGAACCGATAGTGGCAATACGCGACTGTAATTCAATGCGATATCTTAAACTGATATCAGGCTTCTTCGGCGTAAAAGGAGTTTACACAAAAAAAAATCGTAATACCTAGGGCTAATTATTGCCGTGCACTAATCCATACTAACTAACTAAAGATTTTCTTTCAGCTTCCGAACAACGATTTATGAAAACATGACACACCAACATTGCGATTTAAAAAGTTTTGATTTTATATATTGTTTTACCCCATTTTTTCCCAACAACAGGGTTCGCTGTTTTCACTCAGCCCTCACTCAAACAAATAAAAAGATTTTCTGCAAAACAAAAGAATTCTTAATGTTGAATTGTGAATGTTTTGGACGTCCGCGAGGCCCTTTTAAGATCAGGGATCAATATGGCCTCAAAGACATCTGTTTTATTACCCGCGCTGTTAAACCCAAGTTTGTCGTATAACATAGAAGCCAATACAGTTAGGAAGAAACGAGTTCATACTGACCCAACAAAAATAACAAACATGCATTTAAGTGAGTTTCATGTGAAAAGTCTAGAAACAGGAAATATAAGTCGGTCTGTTTATTATATAATGATTAAACAGATTAAGCCAACTAACAAACAAAGTGTTAAACTGTCAAATTCTCCTTCGTATTTTGTACGGAATCCTCGGTGTCGCGAATCCGACTTTTACTTGAAAGGTCATTTATTAGTTTTTAGCTCATATTGAGATAGTATTTCGTTCTGTACCATAAAAAATGACACCTTCCGCACGAAATTTTATCGGCTATTAAAAAAAAAAATATAGACGAAGAAATATGGAACATGGCGTTACACCATGAAAGTAATAAACTCTTAAAAATTAACACTTGCAATATTTTCGCGTAATAAATTCAAGCGATAAAGATTTTACGTCCGAGGCATTTTTCTTTCAAAAGGATTCCTTTTGTTACATTTTATAGGCACTGTATGAAGTTTAGTAAGATAATTAATTTCGTTCCACTCCAACTCTCAAAGGCATTGTCGCTATTGTATTTTAAAAAGAATTTATTATGCATTTTAAAATTAAAATATTTAAATATTACAGTTTGTAAGAGAGAAAATAATTAACGTTAACAAAGAAGAAAATGAAACTTTAATGTTTTTCTTTTATTGTAGCCATTTTTGAGTTCTATGAAATAAATATAAATCTGCAGTCATAGTACGTTACAGTAACGTAAAATATCAATACCGTCGGCAATTTTTTTGTACGAGCGTAGCTTAGTTTAACGATAGTGATACAGATTTTATTTTCATTTGAGTCGGAATGAAATACTGCGTGGTGTTTACACGAACAATTTTATAACAAACATGTTTTGCCCGAAAATAGCGCAGTAGGCTCTCCTAGAAATTCGAATAAAAATAAACTTTAGCATTACTCCATATGTAGCTTTTTCTGGGTAAGACTATTATTAATTATAATTGAGCTGCGCTTAACGGTATGTTCGATGAATTTTTTTTGCTCATCACACGATAAAAATATATTTTGTGGGAAATAAAGTGGCATGTGTTTAATCTAGGGTGTCCATGAGTTTTCCGTAAAATTTTACCAGAATTTAAGTAAGAAACATGTAAGTACAAAAGTTGAATGCTTTTACATTATCTTAATATTCAAATCTCAATCTCGATGAACATTATGGTAAAAGCCTGATTTACTTTTAAATTGCTATAAACAAGTATAAATGAGCACTCGTGAAAGTAAACAATCTAGTCGGGGGTGTGCTTGCGAACAGCAACTACCAGTAAATCCATTAAGCTCAGAGACCGATGCTCCGCTATAATCCCGCCTCCTCAGTAGTAACAATATTGGGAATTGACCTCGGCCAGCACACTAACAATACAGCCTACTGGGGTTTGATTAGGCAAGGCTTTGTTTTAACGGAGCCGCTGCTGCGAGTCACGTTACAATACGCCTATCTTCCCGGACGAAATGCGCCTCCAATTTCCCCACAGTCATTTCTACCATTAACTTTTATATTTCGAATAAATACATGTTCTTATCCCAAATAAGCCATGGCGTTCTGCAGTGAGAGCCCCGCTTGCTTATCTGTTTTGATATAACATTTTCGAAACTTGTGCACATCAAACACTTTCATTAAAAAGTTTGCGTCAAGTATTTGGTTTATAAATGAGACAACTTAAGTAAAAATTTATTGCGTATTTAACAGAAACCCATTACTGCTCCAGATAGATAACTTAGAAAGCAATCCTTAGGAATTTTGTGAGAAAAATACTGAAGAGTCCAATAAACTGTGCGCCTCTTGAATTAATGAATTTTCGTCTCCATTGTCGGACTGTGATTAGAATAAATGAAATAGTTTTACTCCAAACTTTTAATTTGAATTAAAGCCAGTTAAGGAACAGGTTTGAATTAACTTACTTTTATTGAGGAAAATCTGAAATTTGTTTTTTGAACATTTTGGTGAAGATTAAAGGTTTCGCGTTGCTACCTGGAATACAGCAATTGCCTACTTTATAAAGACTTAAGTCAGTCTAATGTAGTCTGTCCTTACAAACCGAAGCGTGTACTTAGTATTATAGTAACCTTTATCAAAGATTAAGTGAACCCTAGGTACTTTATATTTGTTCTCTGAAAACAAATCTTATCACCACGCAAAGGTCAATATTTAACATATTTATGAACTATACCTCTAACATTAACTGCGAAATGGGATGAACATACTTACTTACATTGAACAATCTATAAATTTCTTCGATAGCGACCACTATTAAGAGTCATAGGTAGCCATTAAAGATCATGTCTGACCTTTTTCAAAGTAGTATCGTCTAGTGCGAAGTATAAATATTGTAAATAGGTCGCCACCCGTTCAAGGGTTGATGTATAAATTACCGTGCGTTCCCCAGATGACTGCGTTACCCTTGGGTCACTCTCACCTTGGTCGCGTTTAATTTTGTTAAAACAAACTTCATAAAAAAATCACACCTCGCATTTTAGCCCATCTTTTAGTAAAAAGGTCTACTTAAAAATGGCGTTTTTATTATAACGACATTAATCTTGGCGTAACCTTTGATTCACACGTGTTTTGCTTTGTTTTACAAAAATATGATTGCAGAATAAACATTATAAAGAATTTCTATTCAATATTTTCACCGCGTTACATTTTTAGTTAAAAGCTTCTCTATAAGCAAAATATCAGTAGCGTTCTTTATACGATACCACCCCTTTATTAGAACCCACCAACTAAGGTGCTAAAAATAGGCGACGCAAGTTAAGTTGGATTAGTATCCATTTAAGTCGCTTTCAAGAGTTTGTCGGCTAACGCCAAACACTCGTCAAGTCGTCACGTAATCTCCAGATCTACAATGGCTTTATATAAACGTCTGAAAGTTCATCAGCGGTATCAGGAATCATAGGCACAGAGATTGATTTAATGTGAGAAATTCATGAGCATAACGACAATCTATCTTTAACAGATATGTATATGGTATTTGGACTTGTCTTGCACTCTTCAGCTACTTCCATAATGCTTTCTTAAACACAGTTTTTGACAAAAAGCTCTAGAAAGTTATGCATAATATAGCGGACCAACTCAGTCGTTAATACACATCACAAATGTATTCACGTCATATTTGTGGTAGGGTTGAGTGGATAAGCAAACTTCTTATTAGTAACAAAATAAACGTCGTTGTCAGAACTCTGGGACAAACAATAGAATTAATTATATTCTAAACAATACAGAGGTCTCCTTGAGAAACATAACACTGAGACGGATCTAAACGCATTTAAGATGTCGACTATCTAAACAATTTACGAAAACAATGATTTACAGTGAAATTCTAAACAACTTTATAATCGTTTAATTGGATCTGAACTTGATTTAAATTTATAAAATTCGTTGTTTAGTAAAGTGAAAATAGCAAAGAATTGTAATAAAAAAACTAATTTAGTAAATACCCGTAGAAATTTGATAACCAGCGACTTTCTTCTACACAGCTGGAATTTGTAACATATTATGTATCTTCGTCTCTCCGAAACCAAGCCATTCAACGAACCCAGCTCTGCACCTAACAGGAAACTTTGCCAACCAAAATTCAATGGTTTTCAGAAATAGCCATGCTTAATTAAACCCTGGACCACGGGGCATTGTTTGTGACTCAACTCGGAAAACGCAGTTCGACAGAATTTAGAATTCCTGGTGAACGTTGTTAGGGCTAGTTTCCATGAATATATGAACTATGAGAGATAAAGCTTATAATGCCTTTGAGTAAATGTTACTTTCGATTTTAGAAATTGGTTTATTTTTAGAATTTGATAAATAGGTATATTGCTCCTTCAGAATCTAGTCCATCCAAAGGTTGTCTGTAAAAGATCGCTTTTAGCGATAAGACCGCCCATTGTGGCACCATGTAACTATTTATTTATATAAAATCCTGTATTGATTTGGTTTGCAATAAAGATTATTCTATCTATCTAACCATCTATATTCTATCCTAGTTTATCCTGCTGTATTTATACGAAAGTGGTTATCCTTACCCTTATGATGGGCTACACTACTTTTAGATTAATAATACCAACTTATTGACGTCTTTAATTACTAACTTTTATTTGTAAAATAGTTCTTAAAATATTTCTTACTCATATTTACTAAAAATACTTTTACTCAAAGCACGAATAAAAGCAGCTTAAACTGCTAAAAATATACCTACAGTATTAGTGTATCGCGAACAATGCCAAGCGAACAATAAGGTAGCGTTTTAATTAATGTTATTTAAAACCATACGTCCATATCGGAAACTTTCAGTATTGAACCTCTATTCATTCAAAATAATACATTGCAAATTTGTTAAAGGAAATTGAACACATGTGCTTTCAAAAATATGAATATACAGACATCAGAAAATTAAGGTTAATACATAACTACGTTTAATCAATACCCCTTTACATCGACTCCGATCGGCTGGAAAAAGGCGACATACCGGGACAACTTCGAAATTATTTCATATTTAACAAAGGCACAACCCAAAATATCTTTTGTAAATAAAAAAATATTTTCCCTAATAAAGGAAAATTGACATGTTTCTCGTATTATTACAAAGCCACACATAATTGCGCTTTTATGGGCTATTTTTATAGCCTAAACCAAGTTGAGGAAATTGGTCAGTACCTTTAGTAATGGACTGGCGTAGTGTGATCTTTATCACACCTATTGCATGTTTGTACTGACTATGATATATTTACAAGCGCTAATGCCGCCTACCGCATCGTCACACGCGGCACATAAAGTAGTATTGAGCCAGTTAAATGAACATTGATGAAAATAAAATAAGTTTCGAAGCAAATTGTCAGAAATATAACATTCACGTAAATTACACAATAATCTTTTAGGTCGGTTGGGTTTTCCTGTTGCTCGTTTAATTAAAGCCTGCTTGGCGTCCGCTGCAGACTTGGCAAATAAACTTTCATGTAAATTGCAAAGGCCGTCTCTTCTGCCACTTTTTCAATCGGTTTCTCCGCCTTAAATGACATCTAATGTAACTCATTTTCGCTTAGAATTGAGAAGTGCATTTCCTTTCGCTTGCATTAGAGCAAATTTGTTCAGTTATGGGGTCAAGAAGCCTTTTATTTACTTCCAATCAGCAATTTTTATTTGTACGGAAGTATTTGAACATAATTCCTTCCAATGACATTAAGCACTCGTATGTCAGATTCATTTTATTGAGTTGACAATTCTGCCGCAATATCTGAGTTCATGGAAATCCCATAAGAAAGGAGAAAATTCGGTTCCGAGTATTGAAAATATCCGGTGGAGCTACGGAAGGTTATCTAATAAGTCTTCAAGCGCTTACCCACACAAGCTACCAATTACATCGCACCAGGCGATCGATCGTCATCAACGTAGGTACACGATACACAACAAATTGTATGCGAAGTGCAAAGTAAAATTATTTCAATAAATAAGTATTGCAAAGTTTATCTAAATAGCGTCCTTTTTCTCGACTTACGCGAACTTTCAAAAGATGCCCGTCTAACAGCTCAGCACGACTACAATAATGGAGTTACAAGACTTCATTATCGCGAAAAAGAACTGAAAACTTGAAGCGAAGTACATTAAAGTCTGCGGTATATATTAACCCCTTCAGAGACTTTTTCGTAGCGTATTCAAAATGTTACCACAATTTTGAAGATGTTTCTCGACTGTTTTAACCTGAGATGCATGTTATTATGTCAAAGTTGGACTATTTGTAATTACGGAGGTGTAATAGATTGGTCTAAATAGATTAACCGACAGAATGTTACACAGATATAGCGCAATGTAATTACATTCGACAAACTAATTATGTTAAACTGATATGATCAAAGCGGCAGGTAAGTATTATCTTCATTAAACTGATAATTTAATAGTGTAAATCAAAATTTCCATCAATACCATTTGGCAATAGAGCAAAATTGCCAAGATGATTTTTTATTATATTTTGTCAAGTTTGCATACAAACACCATCGAAATATGATCAAAACTCAGAAGCCGCCCCTTTCAAGCTGTAAAAAAGTTGTTTCCATATCAAAGCAATTAAAACAGGGCTATTTATACATTTTTCTCCATACATTAGCAAATACCTTGACCGGGGACCGTTTGTCCCGACGACCCCCAATCTCTAAATTTGTCATTAAGGTATTTCTGATGTTACAAATAAAGCCACGTTAATACTTTTTATTTAATCTTGGTAGTTCTCGTAACTCAGTCTCGTTATTTCTAATCTGACTTAGGCATATGGCATCAGTCGATATCGATTCTAAATGGTTA
The DNA here is from genome assembly GCF_003590095.1 of Trichoplusia ni. Lineage (NCBI taxonomy): Eukaryota > Metazoa > Arthropoda > Insecta > Lepidoptera > Noctuidae > Trichoplusia > Trichoplusia ni. The sequence goes on along the minus strand of NC_039478.1, from coordinate 13,612,171 downwards.
TACGGTGACACAACATTTTCCTATTTACATTCAGACAGCAATTTGATATAAATTTGACAGCCCGCGCCCTAATATGAAATGACCAATAGTAATATGGGTACAATACCTCCATACTTGGAAATTTGAGCTATAGGTTTGAAGTTCAATCGTCGACTGTCATGATTAATATCACAAGTATCTTTCACGTACACCTGAATGAGTTTCACTTTCTTAATCATGTAGGTTTCCAATTCACTAAACGCAAAGTAAATATTGGATGTACCGTGAGTAGAAAAATAAATTAGCAGTTTCGAACCTTCCACTAAAAGAGCAAAGGTTCCATCTAATTAAGAAAAGGAAACGAGCATTAATCACATCCTTCCCTCACGAAGTGTTGACGATTTCGGAATATTAATGTTTGTTTCATTACGATGTTTCCCTTCACTATTAGTTAGAGGTATCTAACCTATACTCGACCAAACTAAACTTCAGGACGCTCTAAAAAGTGCTTCTATTTTCGCGACATTACATAAAACGAATGTGGCTAAGAGAGCTTGACAGTGAGTAACATTGACTATCGTATGTTTTTCCATAACAATATAATAAATAATAAAAAATAACTTGCATAAGTTTGATCGAGCTAGTTTATTTATGCAAATAAACTTGGTCTCAAAACTTCAACAGCATAATAAAAGCAGGAACATGCATAAATGTGGAAAAATGTCGTTCCGCTTTAGTTCGGCGACATCCAGCACACAATATGTTTGTCAATGTTGAATTTCGTAAGTTCGTGAGGTCCCGTTAAACCCGTGTCACAGCCGCCTGATTGATGTTGCTTTGTCTAAATAAATAATATAGTACGACGTCAGGTAAGGGAACTCCAAATTAGTTCTAGTCCTATGTTGTGGATGGCAATATGCAGCATTAAATAATCAAAACCTTTCAAACAATCTCTGTTGTATCAGGAACTTTTGGCCCAGCCTCAGTGTGAAGCACTCGGTCCCATTAGCCAGGAGAATTGGAATTTCCGTTCTCCATATATTGAGTGGAAGCAGTTATGCAATTTCTGCGCTTGGTGCTGATTTCCTATGGTAAAAGTCATCTCGACTTACGGCTAAGCTAAGCTAAATATGTCTCATAGCGATAGCGCTATGAGACAAATTAATCATAACATGTCTTAAAAATTAGTAGAATGACTAAGACAATCACTTCTAAACCTAAAGTTGTTGAAAGCTTTTAGCCTACTGAGCCTCAAAGTGTTTTGGCCAACACCTGAACAATCAATCATAAACTTGAGCACTAACGATAAAGTTAAACAACAACTAAGCTTCGTTTGACGATGAGTTAATGAAACAATTTCTACGTAATTACGTAAAATGTGCAAAAATCTTCTAATTAAGATGTTGAAATATGGTAATAATTCCGTGAATAATAACTTTTCGCCCAGTGTAATTTGAATGGGACTCAAATTGCAATTTTTCGTCTCGTACTCAGATTAAGAATCCGGTCCAGCACTGAAATTACAAATTTTCCGACGGTCACCCGTCGTTTCAGCGTGTTTCATAAATGGAAATAGTCAACGTTGGAAGAGGCGGACGAATAATTAAAAAGAGCATAACTACGCTTTGTATGAGTGCCATCCAAGATCGCTAATTGCAAAAACTTTAAAATGAGAATTACAGCAATCCGTGTAAAGGTTTAGTAAATATTTACATCGCTGTCGTACTAACAAGTTACGAATTGGTTAATTGAATATAAATATAAATAACAAACTTGTCTTCTTTTTCTTGTTACCTTGAACAATACGCTATTCGGAAGACACAGCGCGCTGTTGATGGCTAGCTACAAATTAAAACACTGCTACGACCGAAACGGCTACGACATTGCAATCAATGGCTTTCGTAGCAGCGAGTTTCACATTTACTGGACTAAATCGATCTTTACAACAGGAGGTTTTGTACACTGAAGTAAATCCCCAATAGCAAGCACGACCTAATTGCAGTCACTGTCCTAATAGCAAAGCAAACAATCACTTACACGACGCAAGAAAGTTCCAGATTCAATTCAATTGCTTGAAACATGAGTTCACATCTGTTTTTATTTTATAAACAAGATACTGAACTCTTGATAACTTAGTATTGTTATTTTGCTTTTATTACAAACTTGCTTAAAGGATGCTTTCTTGAAGTTTCATTTCTTTGCCGACAATAAACAGAAGAATGTTGCTTTATTTGGAATGATCTTGCTTTTAAATAGGGCCTTATCTGTTCGATAATAAATAAATAATTATTTATTTACAACCTAACTACTAGTTTAATATAAACATGCAAATCTTTGTTGTTATAAATATTTTTGCATTCTCACAAATATTTACCTACACTGCTTTCATAATCTTATTTTGCTAGGTTAACTTAACGTAACGTAAGGTCGTAACTTGCAGCACAACTTCTTAAAATTATGGGGACTAAATGCTACTTAAAACTTACTTGGGCTCAAACGCAGTACATTATTGGGGCACGGAGAATCCTTCGCGATCTGTTGGCACTCAGCAAACTTCGAACGATCTCAATTCCAGTTCTTAACGCGATATTCGAACTTATTTCGCCGAATCAAAAAGATTCTCTACTCCATAAGATGTTTGTTGTTCTGTGATGGTAAAGTATGCAAAATCCGAATTTGGTACGTGATCAGGCGTAAGCGAGACAAGTGATCGGTGTGTGTGGGGTGCAGGCGCGCTCGCGAGGATGCGACGCTCGCGAAGGGCGGCTGGGCGGCGACTGGCGTCCTCTGCTTGCTCGATGCTCCTGCGAGCCTCGCCCGGGTCCCCTTCCTGTTGATTGTGTACGCGACAGGTGATCTCAAACCTCTTTTAATCACTAACTTCTGTTTACAACTCTATCGCATTATTGATTTATAGACAATTATTGGTTTAGGAAATGCAACTGTTGTTGTTGTGTTGTATACAATAAGGTGGCTACTTGCAGCCGTTACGCTCGCTTTTATAATATAAAACTGCAATTATATTAAACACCGATACTAGTAACATTTACTTACAAATTTATGAAATCAAATAATTGGATTGATCGATTTTTAGATACAGTTTCTGATTTTCGCTACTATTTTTGTCCTATTAATGCACCTGAACGTTTTCTTTATAGAAAATAATAATTTAATAAATGTAGTAATAATTTATTGTTTAATTTAAGCAGTGACTAAAAATTCCATTTGGTTTAATTGTTGATAAATGTGGACATTGTTCAATTAATTACTGGAGTGAGACCCACATGTTTGTCGCGTAACTTTTGGTAGTACATTCCTTCAGCTCGCGTTAGCTGGAAGTTAGCCCAATCTTCACGTAGATGTTCAGATGTTACAACTAGACTGTGGTAACTTAATTACTTTCCGTAAAAGTTTCGCGCAGTAATTTATTCTTAAGCGAGTGGCCGTTCGAACGGTGATTAGCAAAGTTTTGACCGCCCCACGTCGCCTTCCGATAAAACAAGTGAAATTACTTTCATAATTTTACGCAATATATCAAAATTTTGGTATTTAGTTATTGGATTGGCAATTTTTGTATTTTCATGATTTTGTCAGTTCCTTCTCCGTGCAGAATAGTAAAAAGGATCGCAGCCACGTGTTATGGTTATTCATTTCTATAATTTCATTTTAGTTTAAGAAACCCTTTTTTTCCTGACAGTATTCCTGCTCTAGATTAAACTCTAAAATATTCCCAACATAAATCAATATTAGTGCTATTACAGAGTTGTCGGTTGGTCGGTATCCAATCGAAGTTTGGCGATCCTTAACGCCAGTTGCGATCTGTTCTTCCGGAGATGTTTCATTAACTTGGCATGATATCTGTAGCGGCGGCAATTTGTCATCGCGTTTGTAACCTGACAACTGAGAGGGTACTTGTCAATATTACATTACAAGGTAGGAAGTTATCCGTCCTGATGTTATTATGAATTTGTAGGTATTAAGAAATTAAATTATCAATAATAATGAGAATACTGACTAACAAAAGAAAAACATTAGTTTTTTTTTAAATACAGATAGCAATGTAAAACGAAATTACGTACTTCATTTGAAATCCTTTTTTTTTAACTGTATATTGTCAATTATCGAACTACAATATGAAATTGATATTGCCAAAATAAAATCTAATAACTTGTTTAAAAACTATACGTACAAATATAACTCGTTTGACAAATCAGTTTAACAAAATTTAAAACAAACATTTATGACAATGAAAAAAATAACTAACACTTTCTGAACGACACAGTGAATAACTGAACAATAATTGCTAGATTCGAATATGAATTGGTATTAAATAATCACGTTATGACGTAGTGCTTGTTAATCCCCTAATACTCATTAAGCTAGATGTAGCGTTGTGGTTAATCAATTCTCTATAGATATTTAGGACATCAATTACAATAATGGGTTACTATTAAAGTCTAAAACTCATTATATTATTTAATTTAGTGGTGTTATATTTAGCTGGATGGTTTAGATCTCGATGACGTGCAATTGGAGAGGCCTATGTCCAGCTGTGGACGAATATGGGCTGATGATGATGATGATATTTAGCTAGGTCAAACCGGCCAATCTAGGAAAATACTTCCAGATTCAGCTCTCTCTTTAGCCTTAATAATAAGGCTGAGTCGAGGGCCTAACCCAACAGTGGTTGACCTCAGAGAGCGTGGCTAACTTACTTACCATTTTATATTTGCTATTGCTGGCTTCTAAAGCTAATAAGTCCGGTGGAGCAGTTAAAGCCTGCGCTCGAGCTAATATTAGAAACCACAACAAATACAATAATAGCTTAGTGGTATAACTGTTGGACTACCAAGTTAAAGGCCGCAGGCTTAAAGCTTGGCACGCAAAGATGTCTTTTCGTATTAAAGTTCGTAAGCTGTTACCGCTTTAAAAAACAATGAGGTAACCAAGCACACCAAAGAATATTGCGTTACAGTGGTTTAGAAAATCTGTCACAAGCTTGTATATCAATAACAAGAAAAAAGAAGATTGCGTATTATGTTGTAAAACTCAAAGTTCCAAAAAGGACTGCTTAAAGAACTTAAAGTAAAATTAAAGGGGTGAAGAAGCTTCACAGCACTACACTATAGGGCGGCATCTCTTTTACACAACTGTAAAAATATAACTTGAAATGGTCTTAGTAGTCTTCCAGGTTTAGGCAAGTGCATTTCTGATGGGTCTCCTAGCGATTCCTTTGTTTGCTCTGCAGTCTAAAGGCATCTTATCGAACTCCACCAGCAACTAAATCGAATATCCAATTAAGAAATTAATTCCAAGCGTCACTTCATCCGTTAGTTTCAATTCTGGCAGTCACTGCTATTATTGAAAATGTTTTGTTCCTCTATTCTAATAAAATAAACCTGTTTTTCTATTTACTCGAAAAATGAGACCCTCTCAACACTTTTTGAGCCGTAGTAAGGTTAGAAAATTTAATTTTATAGGTATAGATTATGAGAATACCTATTACCAGATCAAACATAAGAATACAAGATTAATCAGCATGCAAACTATTAGATACTTTTCTAACAGTACCGCTAATATTATTATGTCGAACATTTAACTAAAAACCACAACACAAAAAATGTGACAAAAATCCCCTATTTTGTCTTTTCAAGTAGACAATGTTTCGAGCATGAAGCAACAAACGAGATTGTAATCTTCTTCCTTTGCCTTATTAAATTATAAGTCCATTTTTACATAAGCGCTGCAAAGTACCGCGCACCTACACAGCCCATTAGATACCTATCTGATTGTCTTTCATAGTAATTATAAAGGATCTGACGTAGCTGTAACGAGCGCGTAAATTAACACAGGCCATAAAATTCGCATTCATTATACGAATTCCCAGTATCACGTAAAACACTGCGACGTCGGAAGCAACGACAGAGAAAATTATTTATTACGAGCGATAAACGTTCATAGAAAATGTATAAACAGGACGCACCTACCTCATACAGCTTTATTACAATTTGGCGATAAAATACTTATTGAGTGCTATCACTCATCAAACATGACAAGTGATAAAGTGCGTTGATAACGAGGATGCCTACATTTCAGTTTATCTGATACCTTACAGGGTGACAACATAATGAACTCGGGAACTCGGGCCAACCTCGACGTCCCAGGACAGCGGTTTGCATTATGCCTTAGGATTGGTGGTAAGCCCTAGAGGATTTAGAAGAGAATTGGTTACAATAAATAGTAGACACTACTTTGACACAAGCAAATGTCAGCGGCCTCGCCCGTGTGGTCATTAAAAATTTTCCATAGACTACAAATATTGTTTTAATAGTAAGGCAGCGGCAACGCCTCAATATTGACCTTTTAAGGGCGTCAATTAAAATATAATTTACCTTTCTAAATTAACACTTGAAAATATAATAATACCCTGATTCCAAGATATTTCGTTTTAAGTTCGTTACCCAAAGGGTCAAAACTGAACCGTATTACTAAGGCTCCGCTGTATGTCTATCAGCACTCTGTATCTCATACGATACAGTTGGGAACATCACATAAAATGTAGTTTAACAATGAAAAGAAAAATCGAGGTTAAGCAACGTTGGTACAGTAATTTTTTTGATTACTGAAGAGAATTTAGCCATTTACCCTCACGCGCACTTGAATATTATATTTCATCGGTTAGTTCCTGTTAAAATAAAACACATATTTCAAAATTACCTTCTAAGCAGTCAGTAATCGAATGACAGTGAGGAGTGCGTGTCTAACCAGGGCTGGTGTATCCACAGGTCGCAGATCCAATCTAAGCGGAGTGCACATCAATGGATCTGATTATCGATTGCCAACCGGAAATGAGCGTGGAGAGTGACGGCCACTTCACTACTTCACCGACACACCAGAGGGGGAAGAGCAGTAAAACCACTACGAGCAAGACTATATAATAATACTTCAACCTATTCAGAAAAACTGGAAGTAAACTGGAACATACTAAAAACATACTGGAACATACATCAAACACCCTTTTATGCCGTATTACACGAAATAGATGTTTTGTTTATCTGAAAACAAAAGGCTTCAGTGATATACCTAATATCATCCATCCTAATTCATATAATATTATCATCAAAAATTTTGATATCATAAAACTGACGGTACAAAGGCAGGTGTATAAAGTATGAAACTACAAGAGACCTTTATGGTAAAAGTGTGATGTGTAAAGGTCAAAAGACAGAACCGCAAGAATTCCTTCCTATATTGCAAGAGCTTTTTTTATATGATTAGGGATATTTCGCCTCTCAGGTAACGAACACACATATTATCTTCAGTATTAAGAATATTGGACGTTCCCCTTAATTTCCTCAAGTCTGACTCTTAATTTACTTTCATATGGAAATGAAAATGGTGATGAAAAACTAAACTTTGATACCAAAAGTGGAACACTAATAATTAAGTATACCATGCAATTATTTTATCATAATAACTTTCGTGAGGTGGATTCATAATTATTTATTAAGTAAGTTTTCCCACGCGTATTTATCCGGATAGTCCGACCAGTTTTGGACCCAACCGGAGTCCTTAATCTTAAGCTGAGACGGGGTGGGGTCGAGGCACGCGTAAGTAAACCGTTACCAAAATAATGATGTATTGATAATCAGAACACAAGCCAATTTAATGCGAAACACACAAGCAATTTAATAAGGCTTAATGACTGACAAAGCTTTACACAGTTGAACTATTTATACTGATCTATACTGTATCGCAACAATGTCAATCACAAACGCACGCTTTACCGATATAATTGTTCCACTTGATATGCGGTTGAGGTTCATAGGCCAACCCCAACTTGGAGCAGACTGGTGTAGTTGTGGGAGAGGGACAGCGCTCTGCATGATGTAGAGCGACGTCCCGCTTCCACAATCAACGTCTTCCTATCGCGTGCGAACTAAGACTTCTGTTTGTTATGCCTGTGTGATAGACGCCGAGAAACCACTTCCTGCCAACTTAAAATGTTACATCTAAGTAATAATATATTTTCCAAGAAAATTTTAATAAGATGGTCTGAGCTGATAACGTTTATAAATGTAGTCTGCTTTTAACGTCGTTATACGGTTATTAGTTCGTAGTATACATACATATATTTTTAATATAATTAACATCTTTTACATATGCTCACATAAACATGGCATTAAAGTCACTATCGCGTGAGTCCTGTCTCCCGTTTATATTCATAAAAGCTACTTATAGATAAGTAGTTTTTTCTCTCTCACACCAAACTGCAATTATAACATTACTGGACAATACTTAGATTTGTCGGTCGACATGACGACCTGTATGATGATGTACTGGAATAATACAGAATACACACTTAAAATATGTTTTTTAACATAATGATAACTCATATGTATCGTCATACGATTCGCGTCAAATACAGTGCTCGTGAACATAATATTAATGCGTGCCGTAATGTTCGACCAATAACATAATGTTGATGTTAATTTAACCACCCGCTGATCCCTAACGGATTACACGGGATGAGTTGAGAGTATTAGTGGAATGTATTATAACAATTAGTGCCGACACACTAATTGGAATCACGTCAATCATAAATTGCAAAAAATCCAATCATTGTTAAAATTGATTTGCGTAGTACCAGAAAGAACCGCAAACAACCGACGTTTTATATTTTATACATTTCTTCCATCGTAAGTTCAATATCACAGATGTCTTAGAAACATGTAAAACAATTGGCCCAACCAATTAACAAGTGTATTCGTCATAACTCCGAATTGAATTCTTCCAAAAGCAGTATTATAAGTCAGTTTTCTATAACTCAAGACTTACAATTTCACACTCAAAATCAAAGGTAAGTAAAGACCCAAAAGAGCGCTTTTACACCAAGTCCCAACACAGTCGATTTAAAGTCCAAGTAATATACTTTAATGGTAATAGTCCCGTAAAAGCCATTTATCGGGTACAATACCAGGCGGCTACTGAAAGTTCCGAATAGAAAAACCCAATAACACTATGACGGTGCCTTTACTTTTAGGAACGTTGATTATTACTGCCGAAGCCTTTGACGTCACACGTGCATATTAAGACACCTCTGGTGGCAACGGGTGCGGTGTTCTGTGCCTGGCAAAGTAGTTTTCTCGCAGTTTGGAAACTTTGCGATACTCGGTAAAAAGGTACCGTCATTTGTTTTCATTGTTGTATTAATAAAGAAAGAAAAAAACATTTGTTTGCATGCATGTGTTGTTTGACGTTTTCTTTTAAGACCGCTGTAGTTGACATGTCCTATTTAATTAGATATCAAACCAGAATCGAGTCCACTCTCAAGACATTCGATAAAATTCGAAATGTATCAACAAGTCCTGAATATTTTATACCCAATAATTTTCCAATCGAACAAAGTTAGGTAATATATAGTAAATGTATCGAAGGACAAAATCCAGTAAATGTATCGGAAGTGCAGTTAGTAATGGCAGGAGTGTGTGCACTCAGAGCCACTACTCAGGTGAACTGGTAGGACTCGCGGCAAGTGAGCTTGACCCATATTTTAAAGCTATTGATCGCGGAGCTTTCGCAAAGGCCCCCACACACTGAGCAATTTCCCGCCTTGTTTATCTGGCGTAGTTATAGGTATTCTCGAGAAAAGGGGGAATTAATACATATAAAATGTTTTGGTTTCACGATCAAAGATGGTTTGAAATGTAAGACAACATATATAGGTAATTCATGATATAATTAAATCATTTATCCCCTCATTTTAAGAAATACAAAAATATATGAAAAACTTTGTTAAGTCATAGTTTTATAATAAACTTGGAATTTTTATAACTTTGTGTTAGAAAATTCACGAGCGTTCAGCGGACTTTTGTCATTCAATGATCTTGACTAAGATATAGAAGCCTAGGTGGTAAGCTTGATTCACATTATCAGTCGTTTCATTACCGTTTAACATGTTGCAGCCTTGGATAGTAAAACATATCCATGCACTATAGACCTTGGCCCGTTAAAGGTTATTAGGTCATCAAAACTACGCAATCAGATATTTTCCCTGTTATTTCTCCCAGTTTTCCTAGTAGGTACAGACATAAAACAAATACAATGCATCACGTCATCACTGATACTAAATTTTACTTAATAATCAACACGATTACTAATCAAATATCTTAGCTTTGAAGGAGGGGCGAAGGCAGAATCATTATTTTAAAACTCTGACGGGAAGATTATAAATCAGTTTAGTTTTCAAATCTAAACAAAATATGAATCCTGGCCAGTCAGAGTGTCTACCAGTCCTCAAGTAGAATTATTATGTGTCGCAACGGTTTACTCACGCGTACTTATTTGATTGCCCGATTTGTTTCGGACTCAGCCGGAGTCCTTTATCATGAGTTGATGCACTCACTATAGTTACTATAAAAAAAATTATTACGATTGTGGAAGCGTGACAGCACGATACATGGCATAGAGCTTCATCTCTCTTCCATATTGGCAATAATATTACTTAAGACGTGGTAGTATACCCCCTGACCATTACCGCTTAGCAATTGCGACTTTTGTATTAGTTCGAAGTGATCTTTAAGTCTCTACATGCCCCCTAATACACTTCCCGCCACTGAATAAACGTGTCAACGTCAAGGTCATTATAAAGACAACCTTAAGCTACCTGTAAGCTTGCTAGAGCAATTGTTATGCATGTTTTCATATGTACCTACAAATACCGATGTAACTACTAACGTTAGTATAATTTCTAGTTCTTATAACTTATCTCATAAAACCAGGTAACACTTGGATACCTCACTGGGAACATGAAATAACATATAAAGTATATTGTAATATGAAAGTATCGCGCAGGATATTAAATTCCCAACCAACGGAAATACTTCCTTCTTGCCGTCTTTTAAAAATACGTAATACACTTATTTACTTACGGTACTTAAAGTATAAAAATGATATTTTCATCTCCAATTCTTGAAGAGTTTTAATACTTTTTTGTTCTTTTTCCCCTCGACATTTTCGTTTTTATTCTCGGCCTTGTTTAGGGATAGGGCTAACTTAACTCTTGCCGGCTGACAAACAATTCTGATACTCCTTTCTTTTTAACGCGACCCAAGTACGATATCGACACTGTAAACTAAATTGAACAATAGGCCAATAATATATACTTCTTTGATTATTAAAATGAGGAGTCAGATAAAAAGACATCAAGTACGATTTGGTCGCGCGATACTGAGGGTTCCGAATGAATAGACTGAATATAAACAAAACAACGAGGTGACTAATTTTTTTTTTCGGTGTTAAGTTTTTCTCGAATAGGTTATTCGTAAATGCTAGTTACACGTATCACGTTGTCACAAACATTTCAATAACAAACTTTACATCAACATCACACATTGATGTAATTTATTTAAGGTTTATTTGTGACCGTAAAATCCGTTGCTTAACCTTGATCTGCATTTTTAGTTAGCTTTAGTTTTTATGTTATGGCGCCATCAGAAATGCATCATCTGTGAAAATTCCAACTGCCTAGCTATCACGGTTTCTGAGAAACAGCCTGGCGACGAACAAATGGACAGACAGAAGAACATATAGCCTGGCCTCGGCAGTAGAGTTTCGTTTTAATTATTGAAGTGCAGAACCCTAAAAATGAGCAGCCGAGAAACTCACACTCGGGTATTTTGCGTTCACCGCTATGACGTCTATTGACCGCAAATTCCACTAGTTGGTGTAACATGTACTATGAATAATACTAAGTTGTTGTTTCCCGTTTCTCATTACAGTATCACTTTAACGCCAGTCTGGCTCCTACCTTCAGGACATACACAACACCTTTAATGTTTCAAACAGTGCGACAGTGATAAACACTCATGTGGTCAAAATGTCTACGGAAATTGTGCCATCTCCTGGAGAAACCGACGTCGTTACCGAGTTGTTGGAGACGGTAGCAATAGCTTCGTCCGAGTCTCCGCTGAGCACAAGTGAATCAATACCTTCATCGACTGAACTAGGTGAACAAATGAGCATCAGCGCGAGTGTTCTCAACAAGACGGACATTGAACATGGATACAGCGACACAACAGTGTTCGAAATTTTCATCGGAATTGAAATTCTCATGACAACCATAGAATTAATCGTATCAATCGTAGCAGCTATCAAAATGCCCCGCTGGAGGCGTAACTACAGAAATCAAATGCTAATGCAGTTAACCTTCGCAAGATTCATCAAAAGAATCATATTTACAGTGAAGTTTATGGACGATCATCATAAGATAACGCATTCTACCGTAGTCACCGACTTAATACATTGTTTTAGAATTTACATAGACTTTGTTATAGTAATTTTAGTGTTCTTTTTTATTAAGCACATGTACAATAGCTTGATTATAGTTTTAGTGAAAATTAGTCACAATAGTTTTTATAGAGTGTTAACTTGTTCGTGGTTGATTCCTATACCCATCAGTATCGGTTGGACAGTGGTGATCATCACTGAGTTTGTGGACGAGTGGTACGTGAACCTGTTGATCTGCAGCTTGTTCCGATGGCCGCTCATCTTCCTGGGCACCGGACTTTACATCACCATAGTATACAGAGTGCTGTCAGACAAGATTCGCCAGTTCGCCAGAAGTTTAACAGTAGTCACGTTCTTTCTTTGCCTAACAATCAATGTCTATTTATTCTCGAAGGATGTATTCGACCTATGGTGTATTCATTCCTTATCAACTTTAATAATAAGTTACATATCAGGGTTTCTAATGAATGTACTTATACTCATTCTGTATATAGTTTTAATAACGTTAAGTTACAATAACAAAGCACAGTCGTCGCGATCGTTACCTGAGTATAGTCTAGCAGACGTTAACGTTAAATGTTAACATTCTGAGAGGATTACGTCTGTGTTTCTAATTGGTGTAGCTGCCTCAGTAATTAAGGAATTATAATTTATTTTAAACATGTCGTTGTTTCATTGATACGAGTTCCTTGTATAAAGAACCACAATCGTGTACGCGGCAAAACCCGGATCATGAAAGACTCAGTGCAGTCACACTGATTCAGGTAATTGTTGCAGTATCGTTTTCCTCTAATAAGTCATCCCGTTTAATGTTGTTTTTCCGTTTTGAATGTTCCAATTAAACTATATATGTAGGTATAATTAACTTAAAGAAAATATATATAATGCTTTTTTTATTGAATAACTTTGCAAAACCTTAAAACTAATAAGGAAAATATCTTGGTTTTCCGTAAATAAATTTAAATAAGTTTTGTTAAAATATCTTAAACTTCCGCATTGAGCAACACCATACGTATTTCTTAAGTCTTAGAACAATATATAGCAAACAAAATGTTAACTACGCGGTCTACCTCGCCGTAACTCTTCGCAAAACAACATCATTGGAAAAAGAACTTAAACAAGCGTGGGAGTCGTAACAGCCTCCCTCGAGAAAAGGGCGTAATCTTTGTTTGGAAATAGAAATAAGCTTCCAGAGAAAAGTGCGAACCCTTATATTTGACACACAACACTTTGTTCTGCTATATTATGATATGTTTATGTTGGGTGCACCGACAAAGTGATACCAATTGAATAAAACTGTAGGAACTTGTGACGTAACTTGTGAGCGCTCAGGATGTTGATCATTAGCAGCGGATACGATATCTGAAGGTACAATGTCTGATACAACATTCAATTAGTGCTAAGTTAGTCTCTTCAGCTTACTGGCAGGATGCCAATGCAGTTAACTGCTAAAGGCACCTAACAATATACTTGAAACATAAGAATGTCTTTGGTTGATTTTGAATAACAGTTAATAATAATGATGAACCGTTAATAAATGAATAGGTAGTACTCTGATATGATTGTCCTTTTATGAGGTAAACAAGCGTAAGACTTCAAGGTTAATATAATAATTCAAGGCCTAGCTGTTTCAAGATTTGTTATAATTCAACAACAGTTCAGGATTGTTCGAAGCTCTTAGTCATTAGTGGTCAGTGGCCGCAACCGCAGGCCTATTCAATTAAAAGTGAATTGGTAGACTTTGTGTGTTTAGGACAGATATTTAAGAAGGCATCTTTATCATATTACTTTATTGACATGGTACTCCCCATAAAGCTTTTCTCCACAATTAAATCGATAGTAGAATTGTATATCACAATGAACTCTACCCAATATTTGAAATCCGCCTGTGTTATATGAAATCGGAGACCAGGTAAAGTCCTATCTGCATATCACTCTTCCCAGAATATTAATAATATTTCGAAATCCAAAACGTTGGAAAGCTCTCAAAGAGCGCAATACAATTCGATTTCCAATAGCCAGTACCACGAAAATTCGCATTGTTTATCTTACATTCCAAGTGTATAGAAATACGAAACATATAATAAAATTCCCCAAAACAAATAAATTTTGTAACCGGGGTAATTAGGACTTATAGGAACACGATTCTAAAATTGGAATCCACATAAACCTGCGAGAGATTTCTCTCCGATTTAAAGCTAATTGGATTGGAGGACATTTGAGTAATTCGAGTGAAATGCCAACAGTTGATACCTAGTTAACATTATTGCGTTCTCAGCGAGTGGGTCATGGGCATTGGGCATGCATAAGTGAATCAATCATTACTATCGGTGACGCACATCGACAGATAAACGTTTGATGTTTTAAGCTCAGCTAGCGAGCGTTATAATTAAAGCTGCCTATCTATGAATCATATTGACTGATAAACTCGTGTTAACACCATGAATGGTGATTTCAATAACAAGATCAACGACACCGATTTATTTTTGTTCTACTATAGGTATAAAACAAATACGAAATTAATGGTGTTCGGTTTAACTGGTTATTGACTAATAATTTACTTCGGTCTGTTAAGCATTGGCTATGCTCAAGGTTTTCTCATAAAGGCAAAGCTTGAGCATTGACCACCTTGCTAGCTCACTCAGATGTGTCTTGGAATATAAAGTATATATAACTAGAAAAAGTCACATTGGTACATTGCCAGCATTAGGATCGAACCAAAAGGCCACCACGATATTTTGTTGTCTAAGTGACACAGTGAACATATACAAATGCGAGGATACATAGTTTCTGAAAAACCAATGGCGTACGACATTAAAATCACTTACAGATAGGAGTTACAAATAAAACCATCAGCAAAATAAATCTAGTAAAAATTTAATTTAGGATCACAATAATAGAATACAAGTTGATTTTAATTTTACAATATCACCACTAGTTAATTAAGGAGCAAGGTTTATGCAAAAGGTTTAAGAGTTCCTCCAGAAATAAATGCATTTTCTAACCCAAACAAATGCAGATATTCTTATCTTAATAATTCAAAAGATATTTTCTCGAAAACCAATATATGTACCACAAACACAGCGGAATGTGTTCGATGTTGCGAATTTAATCTTGCAGATGGATATTGCATCGCCGACCTCCTCCTACCCTCACAATTACAACATGTACATATGTACCTATACATACGTACCTAATGTTAAAACTATTATTATACCTTACATATTGCATTCTCAAGACGTAAACAGTCGATAAATAGTAATTCATAGGTACATCGAAACAGAAAAACGAACTATAAAATTTATAATTATTTAACAAACAGTAAAATTTCCCATAAATACAACCTCTATGCAGCGACAGGTAATTAAAAACCACTATCGGAAGCTCATGGATTAACAACTTTATTTACAGAAATGTTAGAGACAAGCCGTTATTATGTTAAACTAACAGGTTTCATTAACTGTTACAAAATATTTGAGATTGAAAATGGACGGAGAGCGGCGGCGCGCGGTGCGCACGCGCACGCGCCGGCGAGCGCGCGCTTAGTCGCAGCTGCACGCGCAGCGCTTCACACGCTTTTCGCTATTCACCAAAGCGTCCACGCTGCGGACTGAGCGAGGCTGCAAGTCTGTAAACATAAAACACATTTAGTATTTACCCTATATAGTCATACGCAGTTCTATCATTCAATGACCTACATTCGTGACTAATTTCTAGGTAATAAAATGAGTACAATTTCCTACCATTACGCGCAATTATTGACGTAGGGGTTTGTTTCTACAGAGATAAATATTTCCTGCACTCCTAATCATCATAATCTATTCTATACAGAGCAGTAAAAATTAAATTAAAACCTTTTTTCCGGACTTAACAGCTCCAACGTTACATTATGGAATAGTTTATTCAGTGGAATTCTTTTGATCTCAATTCCCACTGTGTAATTATTGTAACAATGTTAGTTAGCGGAGTTGACGACCGCAGTCTGTCGACAAAGGATTACTTGCTATATTTTACTAAATAAGTACGAAATACTGTTCTTAATGAACCTTGTCCCTCGACAGTGCTCGACGGCGGTGGTGAGAGAAAACTAATCTACTGATAGGCATGATAAATATGTATTACAGAATGGCGCTCAACATTTTCTATCTGAAGGAAATAAAAATCTACACAAAAACATCTTTAGTAAATCGTGGAATCTCGCTGTCACTCACAAGACTACCGTTTTATGAATGAACATGGAAATGAGGACCCTTTCTCTATTGTTCGAAAGTTTCTGCATGAAGTACAATCCGGGAGATCAATCCTATCTTAATAAGGCTTAGCGTACGACATAACTCGAATAAATTCTAAGAATCGCTGTACAACGCCTTGCTGTCTGTGCTTTGATAGGTATAGTCAGCAACAGAAGTTGTTAACATAATCAAATATTGTAAGTTATTGTAATTGTTAAGGTATTGAATGTTTATGTCGCGGGGATCGCAAACATCACAGACACCCAGACTCAGGATAAGCATTCGTGGATCACACAAACACTTGTCCTATGCGAGGACCGAACCTGAGACACTTCGCCTACTGTGTGTTTTCTCGGCTATCCGTGCGAAAACATCCATAGTTTAGGTTCATGACTTAGTTATACATGGTGTCAATTTTGCATCAAAAAAAATTAAAGGGTTAGATTGTGTGTGTTGTTTTGAAAGAGTGATTTGTTTAACCGACTTCTATTGCTGATGGTACTTAGACTGAATATAAAGAGGCCAACGAATGAGTACTTCTCGCGGTCACCTCTCAAGATTGCCTATAAGTGCGACATAAATTATTGGAAGTGTGACACATGTGTTTTTGCGGTAGACATCGCGTCTATTCATTAATTTTATTGAGGAAATAATTACGTAAAATACCATTACTACTAACTCAACCGGTAGGATTCTATATGACGTACATTTGTTTAACGTTACTTCCTTATAGACTCTATGATAAAGGTTAAAAACGTTAATCGTAATTTTTTGACCCGCTTTGAAGGTCCTCTTTGCCCCGGGGGCGGAGTCCTGGGACCGTTGTACGACCGGCTAGAATAACCGGACTGGTCCCTTTTGCCTGGCACCAAACGGAAAGGCTTTGACTATCCCGGCGAATTTTACTTTGTGCAGTATCGCGTAACATTTGCCATCTCTATGTTAACAGAAATTGCTTAAATAAAGTAATCCTGTTTAAAGTGCAGTTGCTCTACCAGATATTTTACCCCGACAGTAAATATTTAAAAATGTTCGTTCACATTTGTAATGCTCACACTCCGTGACGGGGCAGTTTCATTGATTAATTATTAATGGTGTAACACTCAACGAATGTCCACGAATTTATATACATTTTATTTTGAGAGAGTGTGTTGTGTTTTTGATTAATATACTTCTATATTGAGTTCAGCAATTTTGCATGTGTTAAAGTGCAAGCTAACACATTTATCACTTGTTTACAAAATATGGTATATTAACGAGACTAGATTAAAATATCTAATCAATGTAAAAATTAAACTGTGCAGACAGTCGAACTTGGAAAATCACTCTTCTCGTAAGTTCAAGACGATGATTTATCATCTGAATATTTTCCGCTTCAGATCGTTTTCACATCTCAACGAGCTTTTAGTATATGTAACTACTTACATGTTAAGGTACTTTTTTAATCTATATTATTATTTATTTAGAGGCATTTATCTCCTTACTACTAGATTGTGGTACTTACAATGTGGCCTCTCGTCAGTGGGCATGGGCATGTCCTGAGGCAGCAGCAGCGTGCGCGGGGGTCGCGGCGCGGGCATGTCCGCGCGGGGCTCGCCCGCCTGCTCCTCCGCCTGCGCGCGCGCCTCCGCCTCCGCCTCCGCCTCCGCTGCCGCCGCCAGCGTCTTGACTATCGTCTTAACCTGTAATGAGATATCCTTCTTTCATTATTTAAATGGATTTAATAAAGAGACTATGACTTCCAGATTATTATTCCACATACGTAGTCCTTAATAACCAAATACTTAAAACTTGCTTAAAAGTTTTGACGTTACGTTATTGCGTTGAAGGGATAGAATGGGACGTCTTCTTGTTTTAAATTAAAAAAATGCTTTTTTAATCTATAAACCTACTTAACCTTTTACAAATAAGTAAATTCAAGAGAATCTTTAAGTAATGACTTCTTTTACAACTGTATTTACTTCGATATGGTATACGTACTTTCAGTTTAATCTATCTATGATACGTAGAAATAAGTTCAAGTAAGTGCCCATAACTTGTAAGCGGCCGTCCCCCGATGGCTCGAAAATGTACCTTCACTTAACCGAACCATTTCCCAAGTTAGAACTAAAATACTATTGAATAAAACTCCCTCTGCGTGAAAATACGGTTGTTCAAGTTCGAAAAAACAATAAAAGGTACGTTGGAGAGCTTTTAACATGTATACTAAAGAAATACACTTTAAAACTACGATAAAAACTGTTTAACGCGTTTTTAAGTATTTGCAATGAAACGTGTAATTTTTTTATGAAATGTACAACTTTACAAACTTTATGAAAGATATTAAATTGTTTAATCTCCTTTATAGACAAAAACATTAAAAAGTTACAGCCAAATGTATTATTTTAAAAAATATATTCGTATCACCGTACTTTGACACCGACTCGACGAGATTGATCCATCTTAACATAATATATCTCATTCACACTACATCAATCCAAGTATGTTTAAAAGTCACTAAATTTTTAACAAGGATAACAAAACACCCGAATTCAATATGGCGGGATAATTATGTTACGGTAACAAACTTCCCGATACAAATGTTGAGTTGTCGTCCCAACTTAATTATAAACATCCCAATTTGTAAGTGAGAGAACGCGAAACCTCATCCTTCAAGCATACTGAATATTTTATTATCCATTATCCTTTTGCCGACGCTACTGAGAAATTTTTAATTATTATTAACGATTTTCCACAAGTAATTAGATATTCACAGTGAAAATGTTAAATTGAAATTTAACACTAGTTGCGAAGATTTCTAATGATGCTCAGTTAGTTAATTTAGAGCTTCCTGTATTTTATAAATATTGTTGTAATAATTGATTCATTTGTTATCATAGTCACGGCCAAAACAATAACTTTGACGCCACATTACTATTTATCCTGTTTCTTAATTGGTGTTTGTTTTTACCTTACAAAGGTTGTCAACATTCGACTAGCGATATAAAACTTCTTCATAGACCGTCCGTAACACATTTTAGCGACAAGGTGTAAGAATTTAAAACTATGTTAGGCAAAGAACAAGTCACAAGTACTAAGATGGAAAATTTATTTCATTTATTTCGTTAAAACAAAACACGATGGGCATCGTTTAAATTAGATTAAACAAAAACGGTCCGTAATTTTTTCAACAAATTATAATGAAACAGTTGGAACACAAAATACACAATCTCTGGCCTAAATTGTCATAATGTAGGATTATTTTCCTTCTTAAGACAGGTACTGTACCTATTAAACAAGTGACTAAAATTACATCTTCATGTTTGCGGTTGTCGTTATATTTTGTTTCATTATAAATGATACAGGAGCTCTTTCTGCGTACCGTCACGTACTATACACGAAGCAACCGTCGAATTAAGAAACAAATTCGCAAAGAATACAATTCTAAACAAATGAAAGCTACTAGTCAGTTTATCTTTAAAAACTAAATCCATATAGTCAAAAAAAAATACGTCCCTGAAGATCTCCAGAAATATGGTTGGTAATGGTACTCTCAATTTAAACTGTTCCTATAATGGCCGAATACAGACAGACAAGACTCGCGGTCCCTGGTATAAGTGTGAAGTAGCGACGTATAGACATTTCACAGAGAACTACTCGACGGCTTGTAATGAGCTGTTCGCTTCCATATATGCATCAGACTTTATCTTTTACAAAATTATGTTCTAGAATGGGTACTATTTAATACTTCAATGATAATTGTCTATTTTGCTTCTAATAAGGGCCCATTTAGACGATGCGAGAAATATCGTGCAGGTTGTAATGCATTGCTTGCGATCATATACCAATTTAGATACCCGACCTGCGCGGCTGCGTAATGTACCTGTAGCAACTTGCGTAGTATTGCTCGCATCGTCTAAATCGGTTCTAAACCTCAGTTTAGATATTTACCTCCTGCATGTCGTTGTCGATCTGTTGGTCGCGGCGCTGGTTGGCGGCGGCGTCCTCAGCTGTGCGGTGGATCATGTGCAACTCCTCTGGGCTCAGGTTCCAGGGCAGGTTCATTTGGACCGCTGAGCCGTCCATCGGGATCTTTTGGACCTGAGCATAGACCTACCGAATTGTATTAAACTAATTCTAAACCGAACGCTAGAGACAAAATACTAAGTCATCGATTGCAGCAAAGAGGTAAGGTTTTCATCGATTTTGGATAATTGTAAAGTAAAAAGTTTATGAAATCTTGCTCTTGATATTGATATAAGTATATATTACGAAAATTCAATTCAATTAAAATTAATAAGAAAATACATCTTTTAAAATCTGCCCATCGATTGACAACAAGTAAATGAAGCATATTTATTACCTCAGACTGGTCAAGTTCCTGCGTGGGCGCAGATTGGGGAACAAACTGATGGAGTCCGGTGGGTTGCTGTAATTAAAGAGAAACAAGAATTTTAATCATTCTGTCAAACGGTTTTGGTATATGCAGGCTTCCTTGACAGCTGTGAGCGTACCTCGTAAGTTTTGTAAGGTAAACGCGCACGCGCACGGTAACAAGCCGAGTTCCTTAACCTTTACGAAGATAACGCTTCAGTGAACTCAATGTTAACTTTTTGTTACTAAGTTTAGTTACAACTCTTTAATATTTCTCTCAATTGAGAACTTAATACAAATGATTATGTTGATCAACAGAAATTAGTGACGCTAAACAAGTTGTTTATTTTTAATAACTTTCTCTTGAAATCTGAATAAGAATCTAATAATCTTATTGATTATATAATTCTATCTAAATTTAGACACGATAACATCTGACGTAGAAGTATAATCTCTATCTCAAATACATATAAAAACATCTTAATTTTACGGCACTCAATAAAGTAACGAATGAATCATGACAGATTTATTATTACATAATTACGATTCTTCACATGATTCTTGAGTATTTATTTAAATTATTCAACATTATTGGCAAGTGCTATTATCGAGGTACGTACATACATACATAATGTTATACATTAAGCTTCCGTATATGCCTTTTGCAATACTTATTATTGAACTTGTAATTTGCTTGCTAACGGAATATTTTTTGTGGACTTTTATGTTTTTTGACATCTCACTTCTCGCTTGAGTTATTAAATTAGTCAGCCGAAATTGTCGATGTCTTTTAGGGCAAAAAGTAAGTGAAAAACCGACTGGTGAATGATGAGTAGACGTACTCTACATTACAAGTTCAGTAATTGTTTAATATCAACAAAACATATAAAGACTTAACATATTTGCTGGAAAAAGTTAGTTGAAAGCTAAACAGCAAACAATCTACTCATCAATATAATTTTCCAATATTGTCACTAGAATTGCACTTTAAAGTTTCGAATGATATTTCAGCTACAACGGAGGGTAGAGTGCCAAGTATCCCGGAGCAAATATATACAAAGTGGTGACAAAGGCGACGACCAAATGAACTAAATATATACTTAGGACTTGCTGTAGCTGCAACTAAACTTTAATTTGAATTTTCATATAAGTTAGCAGACGACAGCACGTCTGATTAAATAGAAATGCAAATATCAACCTTAGGAGTTTGGAATAAGATCTATTAATATCAAAGTTTGTAGTGATGTGTTATTATGAACAAGTCTGACAGACAACTAGCTTTGAAGGTAAATGATATCTGGAGTGAAGCAGCTTATGTATGCTTATGAGAGTTGGTTAGGCGTCCTTGAGATAAGACTACGAATGAATTTAGTATTTGTACCTATATTATAAGTCTTTGCTGTGAGTAATTCTAATACGTAGGTAGCATACGTAGGAGAAATGTAAAGTTATATCTGCTTTGTCGCGCAATATTTTGGCACATATTATCCTCAGGTTAAATATTCTGAACTATTAGGCCATAAATGGGTCCCGTGTGCTCCATCGTATTAATATTTTATATCTACACTATTCTCGCGTATTTTTATAGCTCAAAATAGATTCTGATGCATTTTAAATCCAAATCGCTCGAGAGATTTTGATTGGAAAAGTTATACGGAAAGAGACTTTGTAGGTAGATTATTGGAAACATTTATTTCGGGCTGGTAAAAGGTTGGCTTACACTTTTCACTAATACAAAACTCTTGATGGATACAGGAAAACATGTATAATTTTTTAAGAAAATCTCCTTAGAAATACAATGTTCTTAGAATAAAAAATACACCTAATATTATAGGTTGATTTGCTTCCAGAAGACAATATTTATATAATTAGAGTCGACCAATCAAATCAGTCACGGTCTACTTTACCGTTCTATACTATTTCAAACACAGTAGGTTATTAATCTTAGTAAAAAAAAATAAGTGGGATTTAATAACTAATAACGTAAACGTGTTAATTCATGCTTCATGCAGTAATAGAATGTGACTTACTGAGTAGTAACTGACCTCGTTCTGGTCCTGGTTCTGTGGGGGTGGGGGAGGGGCGAAGGGCCCCATGGACTCGGGCGGCGGGGGCATGTTGTGGGGCGCAGGGATAGCGATCACGCGCTGCACGTGGATGCGCATCTCACGGGGCCCGCCCATCTGCTCCTCCGAGGAGTCCCATGGCATCTACGACAAACAAACATATTCCTGTTAAAAGGATTTGATATCTACTAGTAATCCATTTGGAATACTTGAAAGGCAAGAATTTTAAAATGGTTCATTTGTTTACAGTAAGTGGCGACATTCCCCCGAAAGTGCGTTACCTCTACACTAACGTAGTCACTTAATCATTAACCTAGTTAACTCAATCACGGTGGCGCATGGCGGTCACTGCGTGTTACATTATGAGCCTTAAAATTACCTCGATAAATATATATTCATGAGCGAAGTCATCTAATAAACGACTCCAAGTTATCCGTGATAAGTGCATTAGCATTGTAATATGAAATTATAGGGGAACAAAGGATAATAGAGGCTCGATCATGTCTGTTATGAATAATGCATGGAGTTGCGCAAACGCACCGGGAACGTCACATCTCGGTGAGATAAACACGGGCGATCAGGAAGCAATGACCGCTGACACCCGAGGACGCGCGCCTCGCCGTGTGCGCCTGCGCACTGCCCGCGCCCGCGCCAACAAGCCGACGAACTCTTCACGTCACGCCCCGCAGACGTCGATGTGTCAAAACTAATAAACACCCACGCGGCAAAAATTCTACACTAGGTACTCAAAAGCACTGTCAAGATAATATGCTCGACAGACCTTGGCCTATGTAGGTTCAAGACAGACATCGTTATTTGTAAAATGAGGCATAAGTCCGTGCTGATTCAAAACTACAAATGTTACATCCATAAAAAGATCCAGTAACGAGTGCACAAAAACGTAGTACGAACAAAGAAACCCATGAAACAAAAAGCTATCCAGCAGACAAAGAATTAGGATAACGAATATTAATATTCTAATGATGATGCCGCGGCTGATGCGGAACGAGACAAAAACACGGAAGCGGCGACGAGCACAGTATTGTCCATTCATCCTTGGACGTTTGCTCCTCACCGAGCCATACTCGTGGAGACGCGCTGTGGCCGATGTAAGCCATTGTCAGATATAATTGATGGCCAACAACCGGTACCGACTACTGCGTTTATTAGGAATAATTGAAATAATTAATGTGATTAGTTTTCCTGTCAGATTTATCTGAAGAGACTTCAAGTTGTCCGTGTTCACCTAGTACGCGTTTAATTATAAGCATTGAGAGTATTATTAAGGCGTGCTTTAATTTATGATTTGATGAAGTTTACAACCAAAAGGACTTTTTATCTACCGGTTCCTTGTCAAGTTATTTAATAACTTCCTAATTACTCAACAAAGATAAACTAAAAACAACTGTATTTCACTTGTTTATGTGTCAAGTTTTGTATATTATATCCACCCTTCAAGTCCCCTGGTAATTGCCGGATTATAAATCATCTCAAAATATAGATATTGGCAATTTCTAATAATCTCTGGATGTGACAGAATATCTTTAAGGGCTAATGGGCTTTTCTGTCACGATTGAAAAGCTGACATCAAAACAATGTAATTACCATTTGATACCGTTGACAAAGGCAAACTACGAGAAGCGGATTATTTAGAATATTAATTTATATTTTATCTTAATTCCACGATTTATTACAGCTAACTTAAATCCAAATTCTTCCGCGTGATCAACAAAAATAATCTACACAGTAATAAATGAAATCAAACTCTATACTCTTCTCAATAATCATCGTTATCGATATAAAAATGTATCAGCGTTTACAGAAAAAATACAGACATAAATACTTCTTTCTTAAGACTCCTTCTTTAAATATTCAAGTTTACTTAGTTCGGCCGAACATCTACTTTCACAACCCTTTTGGATACTCCTCTGGTATCTATTTATTAAACTGTTACATCATAACGTAATAATTGATAATGATTAATATAACATAATTTAATAGGACGAGGCTTCATACCACTTGCCTTGGCTGCTTCCACTCTACCAGTCCACATTCGAGTGCACCTACTCGCGCAAGTAACTGTACTTCCGTTTGCTATAAAGCTATTTCCGGACAAACTACACCCGAAACCAGTCCATTATCTCATGACCATATAAATAGAACATACGGCTAACGTAATATAATATGCTAATTAAATGTCCTACAAGTTGCGCACTCAATAATTAATTTGAGATCCTTATATGATGATAATAGCAAGGTTAAGTAAATAAATTATTTATTTATTTCATAACTGATGAATTTTTCACAATAGCTTTAGTCAGCAAACATTAGAATTAGCCGTGCATTTTATTTGTAAGTCGACTTTGTTTTTTTTTTTTGTCTTTTTATAAAATATTTTTTTACGATTTATCGAAAATTAGATAGCAAAAAAAATAAATACGTAACAGTTGAGATTGACATAAAACACATAAAGTATTGCTGAACGTAATCAAATTAACATAACCATCTTAAAGTACTTTCGTACATTTAAATAACCTTATCATAACTTTGACTGACCACTTTCGTTCGCACATAAATAAGAGGTACTTTGAATAAGTTTTCCCACAAACCGTGGAAAATGTATTCTGTATTTGTGTTTACCGTAAGTATGTTTACATTACCATCTGTTTTATGTTTATTAATTTAGTTAAATGAGTGTTATGTAATCACCGGAGCAAGACTGCTCTCGGAAGGTCGACAGCTGCTCTGTATTTCCTGTATATAGACATAGCAGCTGTGGCCCGCGGTTTAATCCGATGGTAATTTTAAAGTAATCAGATTACACCGATTATATACTGTTATACAATTTTATTTATTGTGCTAAACAATATAGCAAAGTCTCAATCGATAAGTCTTAGTGTCGTAGAGTCAAATTAAATATTTAAAAAGGCCTTTATCAAACTCTCCGAAATTTTACACATTCAAAAACAGAAAAACGAACAATATTCTCTATATTATTCGATAAATACGTACCTACGTTCACGCATTTAACAACTAAACATAACTTAACACTAACTTCGCACACGAAATACAAAGACGGCCTCGAAATTTTGGTTCCGGACGCTTTCTATTTTGAAAGATTGATATAAATAACTGATCGTTATTTTGTTCGAACAAAGATGAAATAAACAAGTTCATTAATATTCGGAACGAAGAAGGACGTTCGTAGATTTTCGTAATCGGTTATAGTTTATCAAAAAGCGTTACATTATTGTCTAGTTCCTTCTATGTGACTAAACCAGATTGTTTCATAGTTTTTACGTATACATTGGTTTACATTTACTTCCAAACAATAGTAGTGTCAACGGATACTTCGAATACGTTTTTTAGGTAGTAACAATGCAATCAATGCTTATTCGCGGTAGTTTGTAGCCTGCATTTAACATGACACGACTCAGCAAGTTAGATTCTATTTAATATCCATCAAATAAACTTGGAACTACATGAAACATCGAAACAGTTAAACATGAAATGTTTTCCAAATACCAGAATATATCCTCATAAGCCTTAATGTATTTACTACTGGGCCCCAGCAGTCTTTTGTTTTTAATCACGCTTTCCAATTTCTTCGGCTTAAAGAAGCTTACTGGAAAGTAAGAAAATATTTTCCCTCTTATTGCTTGGACCGAACATAACTTGGGCATAACATATTCACACACTACTGAAAAGGTTGGTATTAGAGAATTATTCTAGAATTCTTTTAGCCCCCATAACCATAAAATATCGTATAATCAGTAATAAACACAAGTCAGATAGTTTGTATAAGACAAAGTATGTGGCGGCGTTAAATGGTTATCCGTTGTTTGTGTATTATCCTTGAACAAATCGTGTTCTACGTCTGTAAATGTGCAATTTGAGGCGGTTATGCTCTGAGAACAAATAAAACTTTTAAATATGTAAACACTGCATAACTCGTTATCGAAATCTAAAAAAACTATTGTCCGATTCGATGATTTTCATTTTTCAAACACACAAGTATCGAAGAAAAAAGTAAATCTATAAATAAGTATCGAACTGTAATTATAAACCAATTCTAATGCTATAAAATTCAAATCGACAATTGATATCAAAGTGAATGATAACAATCTCCACAGGTCCACCTTAACTATGTAACGGTCGCCTTGTAGCGGTGAGAACAACATCACTTAATGTTGGTTAATGTAAGTGGAACAAGGTTCATGAGCGTTCGTAGCCACCGGTGCATCAAATTATACGAGTAATTGCACCGCGGCAGGCAGCCGGGCCGCGCCGGCAAGCGCTCCGGCCGAGGCGGGCCCCATCCACTCCAACCCGCCAATGGCCTGCATCTCGCCATCTCCGCGGATACGCTACCAAGTTCAAGAGCGTCTCGCGCATAATGATCACAAAAAAATAAATAAGAACCTACACAAATTGGGCACGAATGGTATCGATCGCTGGTAGGTATATATAAAAATGTGTTGGTCGTGCGCGGCTCATACACTCGATACACACCGCATCATGCACGCGTTCCTCGCGCTTGTCATCGCACTCGCAGCGCCTGCGCTCGCCGGGCCCGCGCCGGCCGCCGCGCGCCTCGGCTACGAGAGAGAAATAGACTCTACCAGTTACAACCTAGTGCCCAAACATCTCAACTCCTACATACTCGATGAGAATTACCTGATCTCACAGAAGAATCGAGCAAAACTCATTACCCGGCCCCGGCCCGACGATGCCGTGGTGTCTGATAATGTGATATTACAATCGAATGTGTTAAGTATTGTGAGACCAGCCAAGAGAAACACTGCAGGCGAAGTGAGTGAGTCGTTGGTTCGACAGAGACGTGGATACAATTTGGAAAATGTGAGGGTGCCGGCGAGGTACCCGTACCTCCCCGTGCCCAACTACAACCGTTTCCGGCGCTGGGGCTAGTGGCCGCGCGTCCCGCTGCACGCCTCCACCAAATGTCAAGGCTGCGCTGATGCCCGCCAGGCCGAGGCATCGCACCCGCGCGCGCGCAGGACGCCGCGCAGGCGCGCTCCCGGACCGCAGGACCGAGCTTAGACTGTACTTAAGTTGTATGTTATTTATATGAAGTGGCTGTGATCGAACGCTGAAGTTACGCCGTTACCTGAACGGTTTACAGGCAACGATTGACAGAGTATTAGGTTTATGTTAAGTGCACTATGCAAGTGTTATAAGAAACTATAGATATACCAAGTATTAATATACAAGAAAATAGATATTAAAATAATTTAAAACATGCATTTTTGATTTCTCACTGTGCAGTAGATACTTTCCTGCTTCCTTTATTTTGATTGAAACCGACGCTACAATTTGGAATAACAGTGAAGTACAACAGACAAGAGATAGAATAATTCTCTAAGTATTTACTTCACTAATTTTGATACACTACGCAACTACTTAAAAAACGTGCATTTTTTTAAATCCATTTGAAGCTTACAAGATTTTAAAGTTACAAATAATTCAATCTTCTATTTTTTCGGATACCCAAAAGCTATTTCGTAAATTTTGCGCAACATGATATAAATTACTAAAATTAAATTAAATTATTTAAAAATAAAAATATTTTAGTCGTATTATAGTCGTTTCGAAACTTGTAGATGATTTTGAATTCAAATTTGATCGACGTTCACCCGCCACAATTTTAACAAAACAAACGTATACATAGATTCATGTTTACGTACATATTTTGGAAGGTCAAACATTCAAATATTTCTTGTCCGTATTTGCTATATTATACTTTTATACGTCAACGCTGCTGTAATATCGAGTACCGATAATATGATTAGATTGCGTGTCAACACGAACAGTCTCGCACAGTATTACAGTAATTAGACCCTATCATTTAGTTCAGTAATGGGAACAATGAAATATAATGTATGCGAGGTTAAAATGCAGTTGCCACAATCGGTGTCAGCCAGGCCTGTTTTTAGTTATAGTTGAAGACTAACGAGTTTCTGAAGCCGTGGTTCAATTGTTTTAGTAATTATTCAAACGATCGTTGCTCAAGCCGAGACTATTCGAATAATTAGCTTCGCGGTAAGCTTCGTACATCACCAGTCTAGCGCAAACATTCTTACTCACTTGATCACTTTCTAAATAAACTTGATCCTTTTTTATGGTATGAGTTAAAACTACTGTGTGAAACTAAATACTTGTTTAGAAAAGACCTACAACTTGAAATTTATGACGCAGTTCTATCTTTGAAAAAGTCGAACCTTAAATGAAATTCTTTATGTAAATAATCTTATTACCGAATTCTTTTACGGAACATTTGCTACAATACAAATACAACACAAGTACTTATTCGCTCTATAAGGAAACAAAAAAGTCATCTGCTTTAAATAAATAATCTTTTGTGTATCTTCGACTCCAACAATGGACCAAATCATGATTTGATGGAACAAAAAAAGGGGAAAACATATTGAGTGCTGGTAGGTAACGTAAAACCATTAGATGATTTGGTAGCAGTCTTTACATCGTTACCTCTATAAATAACAGACGAATCGGCGTTAAAATAAATGTAAATAACAATAAATCTTCATCAGTTTCTCGATCCTTGTCGAATCTTTCACCGGGCTTTCAAAGACATCAAATTTAATTCACACGATTAACATTGAATACAAGCCAAAACCTAAGGTTATGTAGTCAGTTTCTATAATAAAAATATACGAACTTACATAAAGTTCCTTATTAAATAAAAGAAATCCAAGGTAATGATATTTTTTAAGTAAAATTCAAATCAGAGCTGTCTACTTCCGAATGTAAGTGCAGATTGCCTTGGCGATAACCTCATATGTAACTACTTGACTTTTTATTACATTTTACGAAAATAGCATTAGTTTGGCTTTAAATTTGAGTAAAAAAATCTTAAAGAAAAATACATGGTACCCAGTAAGCCTTATACAAATATTAACTTTATGAAAAAAAGTTCCAGTATTTGTAATCAAGCATTCTATATTAGCACCATCTACCCTAGCCCTTGAACCTCCGACGTACCCGGCCAACTGATTTGGATGCTCACGCCAAAATATTTCACTCAACTCATTAAACGAATAAATTCTCTATAAGAAGAAAAACAAACACTTTAGCTATCCAGTTTTAAAGAATAACGCCTAATAAAATATTTTAGTGCTTAATTATTCCAGTTATAAATTAATAATAAAAATTTGAGACGACTTTTATTGGGATATTATTTACTCTACCATTTGGCTTAATACATAAATAACTTGTTAGTCATTTAAGTTGCAGCAATATACTTATAATAAAATCGATGAAAAGTAATGAGTATTAAAAAATAAAAAAAGACTGCTTTTTGCGTAATCTACAAACATTACCAAAGTCTAAAGAATTTTTTCTTATTATTTTGTCTGTTGTAAACCCCGCAACTTCTTATGCGATTAATTTGCATTTGAAGTTCTCTGACGATCTCTTGACTTTAATATGTATTTAGTGTTTCAAATCAATCAGTTAAGAAATAAAAAGGAATAATAAGTTAGAGAGTCACATAGGCCTTTTTTTCAGGGATGTGGCTGGCATAATAATTATAAGATAAGTCTATGGTATTCTGCGATTTCATAAGAAAGCTTACAATATGCAAACAAAGCTGCGTGAATATTTAGGTATGAAAAATTTACATTTTATCTAAAAACGTTTGTGAAAAGAAAGTTGATTTGAAGGAGAGAGCACAACGCTACGACACCTGCAGTTCTTATGTAATTTAAAGAAATCGTTATTCGTACATTTAAATGCAAAACTGTCTCGTGAATTTATAGTAGTGTCACTATTCCGGTATTTTCCCTTAGGTACTTTGTTTATTGATTGCAACTTTCTTTTTATGTAGTTATTTATATTGTTTTTTATTTTGATACCTCAAACATGCAAAAGTACTATTTTATGAAAGGCCCCATTAGCTTATATTGTACCTACGAGTATATTACAGCATGAAATGTATTTTCTTGTAATAGCATTAAAATCTTATGATAGGAAAATACAATTATACCGACGACAACAGTTCCACGCTTTGTACAGTAAGTAGTCGTAAGTAGGTTCTCGGAAGTACTATTTAAAGCTTCAACACAGTAGAGTACAGTAAAGGAAAACACACTTTTCTTTAGAAAGGTTTCTCTTCACGTCTCGAACCTTTCAAAGATACAAAGGTGACCGCTTATTTCACTTGAACAATTGCTAAGCTGTCAAACGTGTAAAAACGTGGTGTACCGTTAACTTTCTGTTTGAGAGGAGCGATCGGTTCGTGGCCGACTGACACCTTATAATTGTCTGTAGGTACTTGCACGATCTAGTACCGCTATTCACGAGCTAAACAAGCACTCGCCAGTTCTTGCTCTCTCTCATACGTTTTATACATATTTGTTCAACGACAATATTCAGGACACACTCGGTCTGCACAAACATCTGTTCATACACATTTATTAAATTCAAACTTCCTTCTTCCTCGACAGGTAGCCTGAAGTACGTTTAGTGAATAAAATTATAAAGTGTATTTTGAATTAACTCTATTTTTTAATTATCTGTCTGTGCTCATTTTAAATGAGAGCAGCTAACAGCTCCGTTGCTCAAAACAGATTTGTTTTCATCGCCTTAGGGAAGAAAACACGAGACGTCTTAGTAAAAGCTTATGCAGAAATCGTTTTGTATTTTGTAAGGATTAAAGCTTAAGTAACAATTAATTAGTTGTTGTTTTAGAATTCTTCTTTAGATACCTTCAGAATATCTGGTATCTCTGGAGTGCCCTGTGACAAGAGGTCTTTGCTCTATAATGAGGCAGATACCAGTTTATAGGACAACGGAATTGTATACAGTTTTTTTTATGTTTCATATACGATATCTCAATTCAACTGTATATATGAATATATATATATGTAAATATGTATGTGATATATATATGTATATGTAATATATGCATATATTACAATATGTAATATATATATATATAAATTAATTATTGTTAGGGTTTCAAATGATAACCAAGTAGGTGATTTGAGTAAACGAAATTGAGAATTTTGCTTTTTTTATTCTCCTTTAATTAGAATTAGCCTTCGAGTATTCCAGCAATAAAAACTATATCAACACCCTTTTACTAGAATTTCCCATGAATTGGAGTTCTCTTTATTAATTTACATACATCAAGTATTCCCAGTATATAGCCGCAATATTACAGGAAATAATAAGATACAGAACACATCAAAGCTAAAGCTACAAATAGCTTGTTCATGCACCAGAAACTAATAGGATTATTGCAATTAGTTCAGTGCATCCCGGCTTAGCAAATGCGATGTAAATAAGTACATTTCCTTTTGAGGATTTAAAAGATGATTAAATATGTATGCTAAGGCTTTTATTATATTTTAGGAATTATTTCTAATCTGCACCTACCTGACTTTTAAAAATATCTCATTCTGAGCTTTTAAGAACAGCGAAAGTTATAAGTAAGCAGTGAATTTCGGTGTTCTTTTGATTTACAGACTTCTCATATCGTACTCCGCCTTAGAAAACTCCTTAAAACATACTTTTGAATCTATTAAATTATGCGCAAGGTTAAAGGTCCTTACTAAAAGTTTGATAAGCATACACCTTCAAGTTTACGATGTAAGAGGGCAGTGAACAAGCAGCTTCACAATCTCCCATACTAACTTAAACGCTGTAACCCTTTTAAATGCGTCACCTCATCGTTTATACACTATACTCTACTCACGCCGTAACTTCAAGTATATACCTAATTCCTTCACATAGTAGACGGCCACAATTTCGATTTAAACTTTCATTAGACATAAATATGTATCAGAACTTGAAAATGCTTCGCGCTGCGCTAACGGCGACACTACAAGCAATAAAAACATACATTATCTGGTCGAAATATCGAAGAAGCGAGCAGCACGTGATCTTTTTATACGTAGCTGTTTACTATAAAGATCTGGTATTTATATCTTTTAAAACACGATGAGCACGAAATATTGAATTCAAAAAGCAACTCGACCCTTAAATAATCGCGCAACCTTTGTTCAAAAGCAACATACAAGTCCATTCTTCATCGGTAGGCACTATAATTGCATTTATATGATCAGTTGATCTGACCTATCCAAGGCCCAACCTATTAATTTGAAATATTTACTGGAGATATAAAATAATAATATTATTCAACGCATAAATCAAACTAGACGTAATCATCTATCAGTTATGTTTACATTGGATGGTTACTATAATTTCCACGGAAATTACTTTGAGCAGGAAGCATGGAAATGTGATTAAAATGGTTTGGACATTAGACTCATATATGGACAAATACAACGAAATTTTCCTAAACAATGCCATACTGTTCCAATGTTTATTTCACGATACGATACAAAAATTATCATAATGGTCTTAATGGTTGAGACACTCTCTACCAGTAAACCATAGGCTGTTGCAGAGAAAACAATAACCCTATCGAATAATTAAATTCTGTAACAGATCAGTATTGCAGAGAATAGTTTTATTTTAGTTCTTTGTTTCGTCAAACAGGGCGTCTAACGACAGCCCCTTCTGTGTCTCACTGTAAATGCCATGTCAGTAAATGTGTTGCCGAGTGACGCGACATCGCTATTACTTTGCCCTTCGCAGCTATTTTATGTAGATATTATGGACTCGTCTGTACGCACGTGCAGGCAACAAATACGATATATAATGAGCAAATATATATAAGCACATCTGATTTCCTTCTCGAATAGGGCCCGATAGCTATCGGTAACCATATGCGCGGAGATAACTTGATACGTTTAGTATGTAAAACACGTTCAAGTTCTATTTTCTAACTCTTGGGGACCTTGAATAATTCCTGAAACAATACGTTACTATAATCATTTTCTTAACGCTCTATTACCTGGAACAAATTAAAGGCTTTGCATCGAAATCGTTTTATGAAACACCTCGTTAACATAATAACACAACTACTATGTAAGCAGGTTTGTATTATTTATTATACAACTCTACC
Source organism: Trichoplusia ni (assembly GCF_003590095.1). Classification (NCBI taxonomy): domain Eukaryota; kingdom Metazoa; phylum Arthropoda; class Insecta; order Lepidoptera; family Noctuidae; genus Trichoplusia; species Trichoplusia ni. Next base: position 13,578,242 of record NC_039478.1, on the reverse strand, counting down.
TTATATGTTTAGTATTGATTCATCTTTCTTATCTAAATTAATCTACATGACGACGGAACACATTACTAAGTCGATTTGATTAATTAATTACGAAGCAAAAGTATGGGTATAAAAAGTTAATACCACAGGATTATTCACGAAGCCTTCACGTTCAATCAATAACGAAGCCTCTACAACATCTGGCGTATTATCTTGTAATAGAGCCGGTTAGGCGTCTCGACTCGTCATTTGTTTGTTGTGATCGGGAATGCTTATATTTGTTTACGTTCGCTTGCGCCTTTCCCTTCGTGTCCAAACTGTAAATGTGGCGTGGCCGGCCCGCACCACCCCACACCAGCCCCACCAGCCCCCACCAGCGCCAGTCGCCGGGAGATGTACGCGTACGATGGGCCACATCAAACATTTGAACTCGCGTGACTTGAATCATTCCATTCATATCTTCACCCTTGTCCCTTTCTAAGTAAGATATAATGTCACATCACTCAAGTCCGTGTTGTATGTAATTCGATAGGCACGAATCGCTGAACCTCATTACAATAAAGTTGTAGAACGAATTTACTCCAAGTTTAACTTTATTAACTTTAAGTAAATCAAAGCAAACCTGAATTACAAGTAAAATACGGGTTTTGAGTTTATCATTTTGTAATTAGTTAAACTTTTAGCGCTTTCTAAATAGTCTTTACTTTAAAGTAATCCGACTATCAGCCGCCCACCTGTTTCACTTTAAATGTTTCTTTTTACTTCAAAGCTGTTGAGTTTTTATTTTTAAGATAAACGGACTATTTTAGATTGGTGAGACATGCGCAACATTTTTTCTAGCATAAACTCGTTATTCTATTAAGCACAGGTGGCTCTAAAACTTACTTTAGTCCGTAGTTTGTTATTACCTCGCACAAATTATATGTTTGTGAAACAGCTACGAAATTTTTACTATTTTTCTACAAAGGAATGCAACGCTTATTTTTTACGATTTCAGTAACGCAAAGGTTTTCTTATAAAGGAAACATCACTGGAGAGTTAACAGGAAAAACGATTATATGAAAAGAGCAATGGGAATAAAGAAAATCGTTTGAGTGCCGACGCGCCCATTTTTCTAGTTTCTACTCGCGGGTCCTTTTTTATTTCTAGAAAACTTTTTGTTTTATTCTCGTTTCATTTTAATCCTCTTTACAAACTTGAATATCTAGCTGTAAAGTTTCATGCCGTTGTACCTTTAATGATGCCAGCAACATAAGATAATAAAATAATTATCCGCAGGTTTGTAAATGGTCGCACGCAATATGAGGCAACATGTCTGTACTTTATGTTTTTGCTCGATTTTTATTCGTTGCGCTCGATATTGATAAATGAAAGGGCCGCAAGAAAACGCGCGCCGAAAACCGGAACATTTAGTGATTGCGTAAGTCTGCCCAAGTGCACGGTGCAACCGCCTCGAGGGCGATGACCGATCGACCATGATTTTTGCGATATTACTGTAATTCTGTGCTATAAAGAATAAAACCCTAATCCGATGCTCGTGTATTCTTTTTTAGAAATATTCCGGGAACAAACTTTTTTTTAAATCTTGTCAATCAGAATAATTATTCGGAACCAATATGAATATTGTAATCCATAAATCTTGCATGTTGCATGTAAATTGTATGTAACAACATAGTAACACAAACTTGTAGATAATAACAGGGTATTTAATAAATAATTCAAACGTTCAATTATAACTCTTTATTAGAGTAGTTCGTGGTATAAAACAATGGTTGTCCACACCCACAGCATAGCCGCCTACGCGCAAATGGCATAAAGTTAATTTGAAGAATCTAATGTGTTCAAGGGAAATTCACTTTCTATCCCCAAATGCTGAGGCTCTCACAGCAAAGATTACGACACAAATATCGATAGTAACTTCTATAGACGATGTTAATGAAGACATAAAAATATAAAACAAACACTTTCCCCGCTATATTCCGGTCAGACTAGTTTATATTCGAGGCACGGACTACTGATGAAGGATCTTAAAAACTTTAGGACACAATCATAGCTTTGACATCAAGAAAATCTGTAAACGTTTAACATTATTTGGTTGAACGTTAAAATCTAGGTACGTTATAAGCTTGCAAGAGCTTATTTAAAACCCGTTCATTTTTACGGCCTTATGATGTGCTAGGGTTTGCCTGTCTAGATGTCGATCAATACTGCAAATATTAGTTTATGTGTAGGGATGTCAGCTACCTCCTAACTCAATTTGGTAAATAATGAATAGATCCTTTAAGCGCGTATCACAGATACACACAAACGGACGACTTTATATCATTAGTGTATAAACTCCATTAACATCTGACATCAATTATAAAGAAATGCAATTTACATCACTACAACTAAAATAAATGGTTGAAGTGCGTGTCGAAGTGACGTTAGTGTAACTTTTCGTAACTCGTTGTAATTGAGTGAAATATCACATTTTTCACGACATGTTCAAACTTCAAATATGTCTCGATTATTCCGATGTTTTCGAACATGCGACAGAAATAAATATTATCGACTTAAAGGTTTTACGTCAAAGCTAAGCGCAAAAAGACACGTTGTGAGTTTGATGACCGCAGAGGACAAATATACGTGTAATATGACCTAAACCAAGCTTTTGCGATTTAAAGTCGTCGTCAGACAAAACATCCAGTCCTTTCATGAGTCATAAGTGTTTAAACAACGTTTCTTTCAATTAAAGCCACCTACTTCTTCGTGTGCATTTACAGTTGTTTAATCTGAATACCTGTTAGCTATTCTATTTTAAGCTCATAAAATTCGAACTTGAAAACAAAACACAATCATTAGCAACTATTGCATTTAAATAAAACAGCAATTTGCTTTGATGCAACTTTCCAAACAACACTTTCGCTCAACAATCTTTGTCGTATGAAATTAAACTCATCCCATTAAGACAAAGTAATTAGAAACTCGAATGTCGTAAAAATAACTTTAAAAATATTAAATATTAATTTATTAAAATAGGCTATCTAGAAGATATTTTTGAAGGTCAATCAATTAATTACTTAATCGACAGCGCCTTTTTTCGCCCTCCTTTCAGCGTTCTTAAGTGCTTTTACTCAGGAGAAAAAGAACAAGAAACCTCCATAGCAGCTCTCGGTCTTTAGTTTACAAAATATAATTATTAATTGAAGGATTTAATATTTAAATATATTAACAAGCAAAGTTACATTGGTCCTAAACTCCATATTAATAAAGAAATAAACAGCTACGTTACTATAGATGCCAACTAATTGTGCTTTTTATATTGTTGCTGACACGAACTGTCATGGCGTGTGAGGAACAAACGAGCATCGCAACTAAGCCTTTCTTTATTGAAGACGTCCGACATTACATGGTTTCACACTTTGTTACTTCGTGTAAATATCAATCTTTTAACACGCACACACAGAACTATGGTAGACCTAGCCAGCTATACGGTAGATAATTAAAAGATAATACGTTGTCAGGACTTTAATGTATTTCAGATTATCCAAAAAGTTCAAAAGTTCAATGCAAGAATTATATTAGAAGATTTTTAGTTTGCAAGAAGAATATAGACTAAAACAAAAATTGAACATCAAGAGTTAGCCACGCCATTTCAAAATATACAAGACAACAGTATTCCGAAATTAATAATAGTCCAGACAGACATTGTATGCGTAATGAATTTTATTTCACTTGTTATTTTCCACCTGCGCTGTGCTATAACAGCATACCTATACAACATCCCTGTTATAACTTATAGGCAGCACGAAAATCGTTTTTGTTTCTCCATACATATACTTAGACAAGGAAGGAACGTACGCGGGATCTTAAGGAAACTTCCTCTTTGCATAACCTTACCATATTTACACTTTTCATGGGAATTGTAATTTTGCCAGCGAAGAAACTCTGTGCTAACCAACCTTAATATTCGCAGGTTGTTTCGCACTCTAAATTAAATATGTACATTCACAAAAGAGGTTCAAGTGACGAGTATTTATTAAGTACTAGCTTTTGCCCGCGACTTCGTTCGCGTGGAACAGTGACTTCCGGCATATTTTTGGTTTTACTCACATAGTTCCCGATCTCGCGGGATTTTTGAGAAGTTCCCGCTCCCGCAGGATTTTTGGGAATAAAAACTATCCTATGTCCTTTCTCGAGTTCCAACCACGACGGTACCGAAGCGCTCGGCCGATACCCAACCAAATGCGTGTAACGAAACCATAGCGCGATCTATTTCGATCCCAACGCCATCTATCGACCATAGTGACAACTCGGATTATTTATCTATACTCCGTTCGGGCATTTTCTTTGTACTAAAAGTAGTATTATATTTTTTATATGTTATTTTATTATTTTTTTCATACCTTTTTACTATTTATTTACTTTTTTCCGATGAATTAAAACAACATGAACCGAACTCGTGTAACGATCGACACCATTGCGCGTAGTACTAATAGAATTATCTATACTCCGTTAGAGCATTTTCTTTGTAGTAAAACTTATATTATATTAATATTTTTTTTTTACACCTTTTTACTGTTTATTTACATTTTTCTGATGGATTTTCCGATGAATTAAAACAATAACATGAACCGAATACGTGTAATGACACCATTGCGCGATTAACGCCATCTATCTACGGAGCATAGGAACAGCTCGACATTTGACCAATAGATGGCACTATTATATAGTATGTCCGTAATAAATTTTATTTTTTATTTTTATTTTTTGTAATAAAAACTATCCTATGTCCTTTCTCAAGTTTCAAACTATGTCTGTACCAAATTTCACACAAATCGGTTCAGTAGTTTAGGCGTGAAGAAAAGACAGACAGACAGACAGAAAGACAGACAGACAGACAGACAGAGTTACTTTCGCATTTATAATATTAGTTTGGATTCGCTATGTAAGTGTCCTCAATCAAATGATTAGTTTTTGTCGATAACAGTACTTATTAGCCGTCAAACGAGTTTGTATGTGTGACAGTAATTGTGGCCTGCGCTGTTAGGATCGAACATGATTTACTGCTAATTGTATTTATCTGACTATTTACGTATTTTCTCCTTACATCCTGTTGTCATGTGACTCTATACACGTGGGTCCTGTTCTCAGAAAACTCGGAACATGATCTGTTTCAGGATACACGTTTACAGTTTTCTTTTGAATAACCGGATATAAGGTAATGATATTTAATATTATTACTTAAAGCAAAATAAGAGTTCATTTTGATTGAGTTTTATTAGTTCCTTATACCAAAAAATATTTTTTTTTTTATTCGCGTTCTGTACAGTTAGGCACAGTTGTTATAATGAGAGGATAGATGTTGTTACAAACTGACATGATAAAAGCATTCTGAAGTTTCATTTTCCCGAAATTAAGTTTAAATTTAAATAAAGTTAGATCATCATAAACTCTTGTATTACCATTACCTTCTCCAAAAAATAGAACACAATTTACATTTCGATATAACTGATATAGAAAAAAAGTCGTGTCATGGGCTGAATCTCTGATGGTGATAAGAAACATTTTCCTTAAAGGGGTGGCGGTGCTCAATAGGGCGTAACAGTTTTATGAAGAAACTGTATCCACTGTTCAGATATTCAAAAGAAAAGTGGACAAAAACAATATAATGTCCAAAGGCAAAAAAAGCTTTATAGATACCTAATAAAATTCCCCTGAGCCTTAAAATCTTATCAAAGGCCGTTTAATCTTAGTGAATAATTGGTTACAAATAAAAAGCTCTTTTAAAATGGATTCCACTCAAAATCCTTTAGCTGAAAATCGTTCATTAACAACGAAACACAGAAAACGGGTTTGTAAAGAATTTATAAGTAGGTACCTTCCATTAAACTTCGATGCTAATCTGAAAACGAAACGAGATATGGAGGTATCAACTGTTGATATTCTTGTGAAAGAACAGATTTAAATATCCAACTCATTAATTCTTAGTATTTCGAGATTATTGAGGATTCTACAAAGGAAAGGGAAAACGAATAGTCATTTCCATGGAATATTTATCTTCAATCGTCGTTTATTTACAGAACAAGACATAGTATACTTACCTACACTATGTATCTATAACTATTATTACATACAACGCTACACGTGGCTTTGTGCGATGTATTAGGTGCGTTATTTAAGATAGAAGAGAGAAAAGTGATTCATCTTGTCGGAATTATGTTTTCTCAGAATACTTGCTTAATCGAAATACCTACGATGTAGCTTTCACACAATGACCTTTGCTGTAAATAGAAAGCGTGGCCCGTGGGATGTTGCTATGTGTCCAAAACGTTCATTTATTTCCTTTTACACGTAATAAATCATGGATGCTTGTTTTTCAAAATTACACTCTGTTCTAACTTGTAACTCTGTTTGTTGTCACAGTAGTCATTCAATTAACATTAGCTTATTTTTTTATTTCAGTTATGTATCTAACTGTACAATGTACAATCAAGAAAAACAATGGACTATGTTTATGTTTTTGAGAAATAAGTGGAAAGTGATCTTGAGAAAAGTAAACTAAAAAGCATGTATTTCTAAAGTACTTCATGCCAGGCTTATTTTCCTCATCTCTACGTCTTATCGTATCAGAACCGCACTCAACGAAAACACGTAGCTCAAATCAAACAAACTTCCAACTAATCAGAAGTTTCGAGATTTATAGAATACAAGATAAGCGAAAGAGTGTAGCATCCCTTTTACTTAAACATTTTCAACAAAAAGTAACAATGGGTGCGGATTAGGGTTACTAGTTATCGATACGTTCACCATGTTGGCTACAAACTTATATTTCGGATCCAACCATCCGACACCGAATACAGAAACGCAAAAGATTTTAATTAAAAAGGTTAATTTCTAGTTGAAGTATGATACACATAAAGCCCACATCTTTGAACAGCTTGACCAGGCCTCAGATTGGATCGTTTTGAGGCTGACTGTCGATTTTCTGAGGAGTCACGATAGGCAAAAATAGGCAAGCGATCCAGATGAGATACCTTAATCTGACAGAGAACAACCCGAGACTTAGCTATAATCTGATTTACAATTCAGCATCTCACCCCATTGCCGTAATTTTCTTATTGAATACTAAATTAAAAATAGCAGCTAAATAAACCTTCCACAAATTCACATAAAACAACACAATTTGCTTAAATTAAATTTCCTTAAATAAACGCAGACTATCAACAATGTGAAGTATATTTATTTGCGCCAAATAACAGCGCCATTTAATTATTCATTACATACACAACCAAAAATGGGAAAGTTCAGAGCGCGTGTTTGAACCATCCATTGCTATTATAAGAGAAACAACATTAATTCAGAGTATGTGTGTTGTAAAAGCCTGGAATTAATGCAAGTACTTTGTGTATTATTTATATGCTCCAGACTTTTTTTTCTTCTCAACGATAAGAAGGCAACTCAATTTTGACTACTCTGAAAGTTGATTTGTTGATAATTGAAAATTGAATGTAAGTGTAACTCTATACTATTTCCAAGAGTGTGTTCAGTCTTTTTCTTTACATTTTTACCTCAATCTTTTTTGTCTTTTCTTCAACTAATTAGAAAACTCAGTGTAAAATGAAGGATCTTCACGATCTTTCGTTTAAACCATTTCTATTACATACATAGAATAAATTAAGCGAAGTTTATGTTTGAGACTCTAAATAACGAAAATTGTTTTCCCAGTTGAAACTACGCAAACATCCCTAGTGTTGCTTTCGAAAATAGATCTATTTTGACTGTAGTGACTGTCACTATTAAATCCTTAATGATCAATCAGCATTAAGTAAAACAGTATTAAAGTTAACAACCGTTTTCATAGGCTCACACAGCCATAAACATATAAGTTTAAATGTCTATGTAATATGTGTAATATCAACGTAGGTTGTACAGATTGGAAGATTGCGTCGTCTTCATTGGATTACATCAGCGCCAGCGTAGACCTCATCATCTCGTTATCAACTAAATCGCGAATTAAATTCTATCTCAACCTAGTTCGCTGTAAAATGACAAATGAAAGTTTCAATGTTTTGCTGACGATGATAAATGTTTGATACTCAATCACGCCTCGGCTTAACGACAGGGGGTTTTCATTTTCTAGATGTTGCTTCCGTATTTGATTGAAAAAATGAACGCTTTTTCATTCGGACAGACAAAGGATTATTTCTATAGAATCTACTAGTAAAAAAAAAAGTATTCTTAAGTCCAGAAAAAACACCTAAAAGTGTTTATCTTACCAAGATAATACATTAAATAGCTGGTAAAATCTTTCAGATATTTTGCCTCCTTCGTAACCTAACAAATAATATCTACACAAACAACAGCGCACATTAAGCTCATGAAACAAACGAACAGTCTTAATCAGTTTAATTCCCATGCCGATCTAGTAATTAAAGAGAAACATGGAGTACTTATCTCGTGACAAGTTATAACAGCCCTGAGATACGGCGGACGTTAGTGTTAGACTAATCATTTGGGTACAGATGACTACATCAATTCAGAATTTAAATTAACTTTGTAAGACTAGAATACCTACCGCCTTCTATTCAAGTAAGGCTTGCTGTTGTGGAAGAGAGATGATGCTCTACGCTGCCCATTCCGCGTAGCATGTCGTCTCTTTTCCACAACTCGAACCGTTGCTATGAAAGATCATGATAGCCCCCAATATCAGTAATTGTTGCAGATATATATAAGTGTTCTAACATAGTGAAAACAGGCACGTTATAAATCATGTCTGACGAAAGGAATCGATAACTTAAAATGTAATAACGTAAATGTCGGTTTTCAGCTTTTTCTCGATTACTCTTATAAGTATAAGGTTAATCCCGGATAAAGCTTTGTCTGCGGTTTATGAGATCATCTCTTAAAGATGAAAATGCACAATCGCAAAAACGAATGTTGGAAAATGCTGGTTCAAGTCTGAAAATATTATTCCCTCAGCAAATAATTGAGTCTGACTTACTGACGACCATTTTTATAATTCAATTTATTGATGGATTAGAACGAAGAGAAAGTATGTAACGAAACCCTCACTCCTTTGGCCCAAACAATGATATTATCTCGGGCTGCTAGATAAACAAATCTTCATGTTTCTGTTAATCTCCCTTTTTTGTAATATTAGGCGCCAGTTAAGTCCACATTAACCCGATGCGTCAATCATGTTATGGCATGACGTAATGAAATTATTATAGCCACCATAACACATGACAGACGTAATAAATGGTTGCTCGGCGGAGCACTCATTGTGTGGAAACACATCACTTTTATTGTTAAGCACTTGAAATGCTTTGTGACCCGAATATATTACTTCAGTGCCCTTTGGCGCTCTAAAATCATCGTCGGAATTATTCGGGGTGTTACTAGTCACGCTTTCACTTATTTAAATGTCTAACGAGAGAAAATAGTAATCGAAAAGTGTCGACATAAACTATGAGTCGTAGTAGTAAGTATACTAAGTAGATATTAAGCCATAATCCGCTACAAGTATTCATTATATCGCTACAGGAGTTGCCAAGAGCTCATTAATGATAGGTTTACATAATAATCACAGATAAGGGTGCTATTAAACGATAATCAGACACCAGCACTCTCACGCTGTAGAGGACACAATTTCTATGTCATGACAGCGAACACCTCGCCACATTCGTCCTTTAGATGTAATTAAAACGTTCAGGTAATTACACTATTACAGCAACAGCGTCAGAACAGCTAGTAACAAAACTGGTTATGATATAATATGTATGAGAATCAAGAATAACAATAGAAGTCATTCGTGGAATTATTCCAGAAGAACGTACCTACCTAACTCTTTCGGAAACACAAAAGGCAAGATTTTGTTTTGTGTTATCGCATCGAGATTACGGAGAAATACGGAAGAATCCTCTCGAATAATATAATTATTTCAATTGAACTAGAAGGGACATCCTTATTATCTATATGATTTTAATATAGAAATGAACACACGACGGACACTAAAAAAAAGGTTTTTTCTTTAAAAAATGTTAATTACCGATTACAAGTAAAATGGTATGTATATGGAAAAACGACTCTTACAGATCGACTGTTGAAACTGTTCGACGTAGCCAATAAACGGCGCGATCGGCGGATAATCCTCAGCAATCACGGTCCCACTTGACCCAAATACCAATTCATGTAATGTACCCCGCGGCCCGCCTACGCCGAACGTCAAGCAAGGGTCTAAAATCTTCCCATTACCAATTTACCAAAACCTGCATAGTTTCTCAAACGTTTTAACACTTATCACACTAAACTTGTGGTGTTACCGTTTTAAAATTACTTTTATGGTATTATTCTTTCAGAAGCCGGAAGGTCGGCCATTATACTTAATCATAAAGTTTGTAATCTTGACATTAAAATTCCTTACGTGATCCTTGCAAGGCGACCGTGATTTCCGCGCCTATTTATGTTCGCTCTTAGAATTCCTTTGATACATTTTATTACCCACTTATGAAGTGGTTATTCTAGTTACGTATTTATAAATAATTTACATAGGTACATGGTACATCAATTTACATCATACGCAAACTTCGTAACGAAACAATATTAATTAGCTGTAAAAAATGTTGATTAGATGTTCGTATCACTATGATGACATACTCTCGGCTGAAGAACTATGTGGTTAAGAGGTATGCAATGGTATTATTCTTAAAGTGTATGGTAATGGTACTTACGGGTAAGGGGAAAGGCGCTGGTCTGTGCGCGAGGGGTGCGAAGGGCGGGAGACGCGGAGCTGGTGGCGGCGCGGCGGCGGCAGGAGGAGCTGGTGCGCGCTCCGGCTGCGGCCTCAGGGGGAGTCGCACGGGACCAGTCAGCGGGAACGCGAACACTTGCGACTGCGGCTCAGGAAAGCTCATGGGCCTGGAAACATTCGTCTTTTTAACCTAACCCATACTGGCCATTTTGAAATACCTCATAAATATGTAGAGCACATAAAGTAGGTTAGTTCAATCTTATGGTGTTCAGTCCAATTTTGGACGTAACGCAACTGATGAATGGAAACTTTGGTTGTAGGGATAAATAATTGAGCTTGAAATTGAGAATTGCTTATCCTACTCACACGAAAATATTTAGCCAAACTGATAGACTATATTCCGCTAATTATTACCAACTGTTTGGTATACTAGAATCTATAGTTATAATTAACTACCCAATGAAACGCGAACAAAGATTACTAGCCTTAACAACATCACATACTCACGCTGAACGCCACTTAGCTAATTGGATGGCGTAGGCGTTGGTGAGATCGTATTTAGAACTTCTTTTGTCTCTAAGAGTTCTGATATCGCCCTCATTTCAAACTTCATTAAATTTATAATTTAAAACGTGTTCTCCGCTCAAATTATTATCACTTTGAAACAGGAATCGTTATACACTTCATTATGTAAAATTGTTATGTAAGTATTTCGTGATACTCATATGGGAGTGCCAAGTGGTAAACTTTCGTAGGTCATTTTAGCGCCAAAGCTCATAATCTTTTCCTATAAGTTCTTTGCAATTTTTTTTCATGTTTCAAATACTTTACTAAAACCTAAAATTAGACAAAACCACGTATTTTCTTCTATTGTCCCTTTGATCTCCCTACATATAACACTAAGAATGAACACCAGACATTCTAAGAAACAAGAATAATCGGTCCACTCCGTCGCATTTCAATGTGAACCAACCACAAATACCCAACAAAAGAATTTGATCCGGATTGTTATGTTTTGTATGTACGTAGACATGTTAAACCTCACACAATGATGTTACTCTCCACAGTTTATTGAAGTATTATATACAATACATACACCGATCCACTCACAATTTGTATAGATATCTTGTTCATATATATGAAATGTGAGCGTAGGATGATATTTACAAAATTTTCTTCGTGATAGAGAATTGCGTAATACATTATATCTTTGATCTATCTCAGAAAGGTCAACTATAAATGACAAACCTTTATTTACGTAATCAAAACAAAAGAGGCAGAAAAAATGAACGATTATTATTGCTAAGCATGTTCTTAGACGACGTTCTTTTGTTCCTATTACTTGTATAGGTATAACTATATGTTACCTGGGTTCGTCTCCTCCGTGGCAGATGATGGCGATGCGCTCAGCGTGGGCGCTGCGTGGCGCGAATGCTCCAAGAATGTTGAAGGGGAATCGTCTCTCCATGGGGTCGTCGCGACGCTTCTCCACCACACAGTTCATGCGACCCCTGGAAGTACCACGGACCATTTAACACAACAAACATCAAAGAAGTACAAAAACCTTAATAAATTCCCTCCCCAACACTTTTCAACACTCTTTTTAAGTTTCTTGGAATTCTAATAAAATCTGCCAGCCCTCTCCGAGGTTGTAGAACAAACAACAATAATCAAAACGGCTGATTGGTCGGTACTTTTTATGTAGGTAGACTATAAACCTTTTTCAATTTCTTATTTAATTGCAATTTTTATGTAAAAGGTTTTATTAAAATACCGCCAATCATTAAAATTTTATGAAAGCCTTCAAAAAGCTTTTTCCTATAAAATGGAACGGAAAATGTAGATTAGCTACAGTGTCTTGGTACAGCAAAAAATTAAGAAAACTTAAAATGCCTTAAAACAACGTAATAAAGGTATTTTCAAAGGAATATCTTTATTACATTTTTTAATTGTTTTATACTTTATACTTTTATAATTGTGAGAAAATAAATCGCCGCTAATTTGTCGGATGTTACCTATATTTTCAGATACATGTAAAATCGCCCGCATATTTAAAACACATTACCTACATGTTTATTTTTTTTGTTAAATAGATATTTTTGTTAGTAATTCATAAATGACTAACAAGACCACTGTTGTTGTGTGGAATCATCTAAATGTTTATGATATTATGTCACCAAATGTGACAAACGTGAACGCATATTAATACTTGTCACGTAGTTACAGATAACACGTTAGGTCACGCATATTCCTTCAGATTACCAATGAGGTTGTACTAATGTGATTACATAAGTTTCCCCACTCCCTTCCGCGTAGTTACGGCTAGATATACTAATATCTGACTCCTAACAATATGAGAAATCCGTCAATACCAACTTCGCAAAGTAAGACTGTTGCAACTTTGCGAGATAGCAACAGCACGGCTTATAACGTCGTCCCACTCCCATAACAGTACATACTAGCATTAGTTTAAGACGTGGTTCTGGCTCTCAGGAAGAACTAAGTTAACCGCGTTAGCCCGTTAGAGTTAAACCCTAACCTAAATACAGAGACTTGATTCATTTGGATACAACAATGGCTTGAAAATATATCATAACTACGTGTAACGGAAAAATATTGTTTATTTAAAACACGAAAACGAAACAAACAAAGCGGTTATACGGCTACTTTGAAATCCAGTTCTTTAAATATTTTCCTTAACAGTTTCTAACAATGAAACTGACCTCTTTGTCACAACAAAACTATGTACTAGCACAGCCTCAAATAAAAATATTCGTAACAAGCCAGTTATTGATCGTCGTGTTATTTCACCTACTGCCATTTAACATAACGCCGGTGTTGACTAACATGTCCGTTATTACGGTGCTTCGACGATAGATTCTCATTGAAATGAGTTCCACTTGGCTCATTCGCATTCAAATTTTGTTAATTGGTAAACTAACAGTATAGTGGTTTTTTGTTGTTTACATTTTGTTATTGAATCACCTATTGCAATTTGGCTTTTTTGTTAAAAGTCTGGCTGAATTTGTGCACTTTGCAATGTATATTATTACGTATAACCTATATTACATTAGGTACCTCCTGTATAATACTTATATTCAATAGAAAGTATATAATTAGTAACTAATATTCTCTGACAAATGGCAAAGTTGTGGCAAAAGGAAAACTTTGTAGACGGTCGAAAAACATTAATAAATATTATAAATAACCTTTTAACTTAAACATGACATAATATGCGGTCAGTTTTAAACAGTTTCACAATCACAAGCATAACAAACCTTCAAGGTTAGATGACGAAAACGTTCTAAATTACGATGCACAGAGAATTGAAGACAACCTGACCTCTTTCATACATTATCTTTTGACAAAACAAGTTCTGTGTAATCCGAAGCTTAGTTGTTTTCCTAGACTAAGTACGTGCTCCCAAATTTTGTGTGTTTAATTCTAACAATATTACATTATAAGATAGTTGTGGAGGAAGCTATAAATATTAAGTAGTGAGTGTAAACTTGAACGTTATAGTATAATTACAGGAGCACCTGGTGGCGAAGTTAAGATGTACTACACTCGAGAAACTAGTCGTGAGCTCAGTAAGTTAGCACAAGTTCGTGGTGATTTAGCAAACTGCAAAATATAAACTTACTTCTTATACAAGAGGCAACCTCTTTCTTCCCGTCACCAAAGTTTTTAAGTTGTTTTTTAGTACACAAAATCAAGATATAAGTTTTTACGAATGCCGTTTAAACTTGACTGATATCATCATATTTGTAGCGTATCACGTCTTACTTCTACGACTGCTAATATTTCAAACATTCTATTATCATTAAAGAAATCTAGAAAGAGAGCGGGATCAATCTTGAGGTAGGACTAGGTGCAATTAGGGACCGACTTGTTTCATAATGAAACCAGATTGGTGATTTCTTCTCCTTAAATCCGATCCTGTAAAACCTTTTTAGAGGATTCTATATGTAACTTACTTCTGGTTGTTCGCGAGGAAGGCGCCGGCGAGCTCATCAAGGTCGAACTGTATGGGCAGTTTAAACATGGGCCGCACCGCGTCTAGCTCATCTTCCTCCTCCGCTGAGCTGTCAGACTCCGAGCTGTCCTCGCTGGCAGAGTTCGGGGAATCGTTCCTTTCGTCGTCTATTTTCTGAAAAATTTGGAAGACATATTCAGTAATCGGACGTTTGGTCACTAATTAGTAATTTGGATCAAAATAGAACCGACATACGTATTAATTTGGACTAAAACAAGAACGGTATTCGTCATAGATAAATGATTAATTAAAAAAGACACACTTTCATTCAATCTTCTAAGAGAAACGGAAAATAGTAATGACAATAAAAAAAAAGATGACAGAAAGAGGAGAGACCACTGAAATTGAATTTGTTATTTGTCCTCAAATTAATAGTTATAACTTCTACACGTTCTTTTTGGTATTCTTGTAGGTAAATGTCAGTTTTCTACAAAAAATATACAAAAAGTAAAATAACTAAATATCATAGTAAAAATGTCGACGAGGGTTACGTAACTTGTACCTATAAGAGTCGGATCTATAGTGCAATTCAGCAATACGTCAGAAATAGGAAGCTTCGGAACTTAACCTTACACATTTGACCTGACCATCCCTAGAAAGGCAGCTTTCTCCAACGAGCCTTATAATGGAAGCGAAAGTTCCCGATACTTTAAGCGATTTATTCAAAATCCGTTTGCCATATTAATGTTATTTTTGGTTATGTCATAAAAATGATGCGCTAAATTGCATTTAACACTTAATGGAAAAGCGACGTGTGAAACAAGAACATAATATATCTCGTTCTGTGCTGTTTACCCGGTACAATGGGTTCGGACATCCTGCGCGAGACAATGCGCCCGCGAGCCATTGTTCCACCGCCCTCCGTTTGTAAATATTACTAACATTCGGATAGATAGCTCATCGTTGAATCAGCCTATGTCTATGCAAATCTTATTATTGTATTGAATGAATATCAGTCCAGCGTATTGTGTTCGGCATCGACCTTACCTCAGTTCATGATGCCGCCTTTTGAGATTTCTTGCCGCGTTGCTTCATGTGCAACAACAACCTCTTGTATAAGCCCGAAGCTTCGCGCACGCTAACAATTTATTGCATAGACTGAACATAGATTATATTATTATACGTTAGGATGCACCGCGTAACTAAATTACATCGCTACAAGAATTAATTATGCACTTTATATACCAGGTAACCTCTGTTATTTTATCTGTAAGTACTCGTATACATAAACACTAACAATTACATGTTTCCGGTACTCTAGTCAAATTATAAAAAAAATATGTTTTCTGGTTTAGAGTGATACTAATTTATAGTATTACGGTTCCCGTAGTGTCAGTTCTAAGAGATCTGTGTAATATCTAATATATATTTCTACACGGACTCTTCTTATGCTGAACCATGAAATTCACATATCTGTCTCATTCAGACAAAGGGCCAATATCCGTAGGCCATACAAATATTTATTCGACGTCATGATTCTAACAAGCCGTTTGTTCAAATACGCGACCCTGATCTAGCGATTTTTCATGTTATTTTAAAACAAATAAATAAATAATTCAAAAATAAAAAGAACGTTTTTAAATTAAAAAAAAATCTGTTTTCTCTTCACAGTATGTCAAAAGCACTAAACTGTAAACTCATATGGACATATGCATTTAAAGCCTTCATGTCATTTCGCGTTCATCGTTATCTGGGCAATACAAATAATACAAAGTGGCCGCTTTCACGTGGTGCAACCGTCGAGCGCTCGCCACCGCTCAGCCGCGAGAGAAAGCAACCTGACGTCAACAATATAACACAACTGACAAATGCAACGATACCAAACCTACGTATTTACATAAAACAACTAAATACTTACATCACCCAATAACATTTTTAATCGAATCAATTTGTAACTTAAATAACGCAATTATCTCCATTCATAATTTCAAGTTTCCCGTAATACAGAATGTTCTTGGACCTTTCACGCTCAATTCTGCTAAGTGAAACTATTCACTGGCCTTAACCAATCGGTAATATGGCGTCAACACTTTTACTATTATCTACTAATTTAAAAAGACACCAAACTGAATGGAGTTCTAGAAATCTTTGAATAACAATCGTAATTGGTGGCAAAGTTCATTACCCGCAGTTTCTAGGAATGGACTTAGAATAGAGAGTCGTAGTTACACTAACTTTAGTGGCTATTAAAGAGGTGCTAGGTGTGCCGACTTGTAATACATTACATTTATTTCATTAGTTTGCCATTCGCTCTTTTTGAATGTTGTCAAATCAGGTAAAAATAATTTTATTTTAAAATTGCACACGTTTTAAAGCCTATTAGAAAAAAGTTCTTGTTACCGTCTGTAAAGGACATAAGTACGTCCGGCATAATCCTTCGCTTACCCAAGCGAGAGGATTATCCAGGATAAAAATAAAGAAATCCAAAATACTCTTGCGTCTGTCTGTGGCACTTCCGTTCTCAATACCCTGTTTACGTCTACAGTTTTGCCTTAAAAACGATTACTAAAATGTTACGAAAAGTTACGTAAATATTGGTAAATAACACAGAAAACATCGTGGGAACTCACCTGTAATTTTTCTTCATCAACTTTAGACTCGGCATGGTTGAGTGCGTCGTCTTTGAGCTGGCTGCCGGCGACGGGCGCGGCCTGGCTCGGCTGCGCAGGCGCCGACGATAGCTCCGGGACCGCGGACGGCGGCGGCACGCCGTGCAGTGCGTGTGCATTGTTTATAGGTAGAGGCTCGTCCTAAAAATAAAAAAATACTCATCAAAAAACATCCTCCACAACAAATATATAAAATTACCTTAACTGTTTCTATTACACGTATCTAATAAGCCATAAAATGTATGACCTTTAAACCTCATATCTTTATGCCTCTTTACTGCAAACACGTGGGCTCGAAGTGAACCTACATTATAACAGTAAAGATCAACGAAATCATGACAAAAATAGACTTTTTATAGTTAAACCTAATATCAAAGGCCTATTTCTAATCGAGTTTTACGATTACCTAACCACTTTCCTTAGTTAATTGAATATTCCTAGAACTTTTTTTAAATCTTATAGGTATTAAAAAGATAAATTGATCGAATCGAAAGAGGTTTAAAAACTTTATACCTCAGAAAAACTTTTTGAAAACTCTTTCGATCTCACGATCTTATACCGATAGCATATAAGTCTGTTACTGAATCAGACCCACTGTCTGAGGAACTCTATTATTAAATAACGCGGCGCGAGCCACAAGTCTGTAAATTAGGATGTGTTTGCATACAATGCTCTACGTAGAGCCCGGAGGTTTAAATCACTTAATCAAATCAAATAACAAGGTCACTCCTACAGAAGCCGTATTCTAGAAGTTTAATCCGAATGCTGTGATACTAAAGCTATTTACCACGTAAAAACTTTTTGTTGACGACTATTTTAAAATTATTTAGGAAACCTTTGCAAAATCGTAATTTCTTGAACAAATTAAAGTTGAAGCGTTGCCAACCTCGCCGCTCACTTTTAGCGCAAAAACCATCAAAGTGCTCATCGCAAAATGGCGGATGCCTTTTCATGCAGCCAACCTCTTACGTAACCTGCGTACGTAGGCTATATTGACGTACCTACGTATTTACCTACACCCGGTATCGCGGCTCATCATTGTTCATGTCAATTGCTGTGTTCTCATTGGATAATGACTAGAGTTCGCCGGTGCCAGTCATGCAAAAATAAAAACATCTATTCTATCTACGTATGTTTACATGTATATATTTCTTGCCACTTCTAAAATGGGTTTTCCCAAATGTAAAGTAAATTAGTATCTAAGAGTACTCTTAAACTTTGATGTGTAAATTAAACAACTTTAATACGTAAATGTTTTATTTGGATTTTGTTCTCCTTATTTCAATTTATGGATTTACCACATCGTAAAGGGACTTAACTAATTAAAACTTTATCCTTAGACATTAAGTTGTTGAAACTAAGTTAAATTTGAACTCAAACCAGACAGACTACAATATTTATAAGTGCGGTAAGCAAGTTACGGTTCATTTATACAAGGCAATTCTTAAGCTTTTTTTTGTCGTTGCCTTTAAAATATTTCTACAGAGCTGTGGTAACATTAAATTACAAAAACAACCTAAATTATATGATGATATCTTAGTCACAATTCATCTTCTCCTACTCTTGTCAGCGAGACATATTTGAGTGTATCTTCAACAAGATTATGCATGCCACGAGCAATGCGCCTACGCAACCCTCCGCCTTTTGAAATAATAGTAATACGACGGCTAAAGTCAACATCTTTATCCCACAGCGTGATTGTTGAAATATGAAGGTTTAGTCATGTTTGAAATATGTGCGGCGTATCATATGACATATTGCGGTATTGTGATGGGCGAAGGATTCACCGGTTCGTGTAAATCTTGCCAGATTTCACAGAGATAGTTACGTATCTGTGGAAATGGTGTTCTGTATGTAGTACCAGCGGAAGGCAGCGGAGCGCGAAGTGTTTGCGACCGCAGCTGATAGAAAACGTCGATTACGTCGCCAACTATTGTCGCATTGTGCGCTACGCCCACAACACTTTTACTGGATTTACGAAACGTTTTAAACATTTAATAGTTATTGTTACTTGAACGACAAACGTTGCGTGATAACGAGGAAATTGCACCTCTCACAAAGACAGAAAGTCAGTACGTCAACGGTCTCAACGCAGTCTATAGAGAAAACACTTAGCTTGATCACAATTATTTATATAGAATATGTTATGCGATTTGCGTGCGTTTGCCGGATAAAATAGCTCCGATATTTAATTCTGTACGCAACTTCGCGTATAAATACATAAGTAGCAGCTAGTAACGCTTGCATTGTGAATACCAATTGTGATTGTACCATGTGAATGACACAACAAAAATAAACGATTGATATGTAGCAAAAAACAATTACATTTCTAGATATGTTGTAAGTCTCAATATCTGTAAGAAATACTCTGTAACGCTAGTTAGGCATTAGACAGTGCCTGCCAATCATGAATTGAACTATCTGACCTTGAAAAGAAATAAGACTTAGGAAACAGGAAAATACTGGTCTGATATAAAAAGTTATTTGCAATTTTTTTATATAATTTCCACTATCGAATGCCTATATATGTTTTACAAAAGTATTTTTTAAATAAAATCCTATGAGTTTGATATTATTGTGCTGAAGCTACGTAGTTTACTCACTTCACCATATTTCAACATGTACTACAATTTCGTTAATATGTTAATAACAATAGCGTCCACTAAATAACGGGTAACAAATGTAACCTCGTACTGGTTTACAAGAGCAAGATCTCACGTCAACACTGCCTTTAATTTAATTGTTTAGCATTAATACAATGACTGCCATATCCCACATATTTGACGACTATGGTTACTAGGCAATTGTGACTAACAGTTAACATCTTAAGAAAGTTTCAGAACTCAGTCGTATGTTTTGTTTAGTTGTGTTAAGGCTACACAGAACTTATAACTTCGTTGTTTTATATAGTTTGAAACAATCTGGGAGAACAATGTCGGTGTAATCCTTATAGCAGTGTTATAATGAAATTGTACAACATTAACACAACTCATAATAACACAAATAACCCTCGACTTCGCCATCAACAACATATGTTTCTGTACACATATAATAAAGTTACTTTGACGATATGTAAACATTGTTTTTATATAAATTAATACTTCAGCTCAAAGAATTTATGATAATTTGACAAATCAATATTCGATTCGATCGATTTGTCATCCATGGAAAAACCGAATACGCTTTAAGAATCCACATGCATGTAACTAGCTCATGACACATCTAATTATTTCAAACAATATTGTTTTGACTAAGATGCTAGACAGCCTTTTTCCCCTCTCCTTAAATTTTTGCGTGTACGACGGGGTCCTTATTGGTCTTTAACATGATTTTTACCATCCCTGTAATTACTTATAGTAGTATTTAATAAAGGGAATCGTGTTGAGTATTGACAAGCCACACATTGTACTTAAGTTTCAAGTAATCAGATTTTATCAGCAATTTTGCAGTCGTTACCCATTTAATTAAGCCGGTAGATAGTTTGATAGATTAGTATCTGAAATAATTAAACTAGTATAGTCTCTTAACAAAACAATTATTTTGTAAGTTACATGTGTTTTGCTAAACTAGTCTATCCGATACCAGTGAAACTAAGAGAAAGAATGTACTCGATCCCGTCATTGTACACCTAAGATCTAAGCTAGCATTACATGTAATAACATATGAGGGAGCCTCATGTTAAGCACTTGTTGGAATCAACCGAGCATAAACAATGTTAATTAAAGTACGATGGCGAGTCAATAATTAGACGATGACAGCGCAGTGGGAGGCGCGGGTGGACGGATGCGAGGAAGATCATTGTGATGCGCGTGTGCGGAAAATCGCCCGCTTCCGTTCAAACGAGCGCTCATCTAATACTTTAAAACATAGGTATTTTTATTCTAAAGATTGAAGGTAAGACTGCGCAAACACTTAGCTCAAAGGTTACCGCCTAATGTCAGTGATCGTTGTTTAATAATACTACTTGTACAGTCTTGGCCACGGCCACCTATATTAAATGCCATCTTTTTTATAAAGCTTGACATTTTTAATTTTGGAATATTTATTTTGCAATCTTATAATTCACACTGCAATTGTACATTGCAATGTTAATAATAAGATTGTTTAACATAAATAACCATGCGTGAAGTCATTTAACACAAACGCATGTATGAAGTATACTTTAACAAGTGAATAAAAATAATTTCGTTGTTACAATGCTTTGATTTCCTCAAGTTATATGAATTTAAAAACATGGAACGTTTGTACGCAGCTAGGATCTACTTTATGACTTTTTAAACAATCATGTTAAAAAATGAGTAATTGAAAAAATGAAGCCGTAAATATTGTTTTTATCCTCCTTACTGTACCCACAGATTGTTTAATGCTTCAGCCGCGTCATGTTCACCTGTTCACTAAAGAAATCTCGCCGATTGTTATGAGAATCAAATGATTTTTATTTCTGAAAGAAACAATTGAGAGTTTCTCCTGCCAATAGGATTCGTTGAAAGGTTCTCATTGTAATGAGTAGTGAACAGGCCAAGTACGTGTTAATTTTCAATACAATCGGTCACGGCGACTGACTCAAGGACTTTACGCCTTTTAAATGTTTACATACCAACTCGCCGGTATTGCCGAAAACATTGTGACTCAAGTTATTAAACGTCAGCTATTATTAATATCGTATGTACATGTGAGAGCAGGATATCATATTCAAATATAATAATAATATTAAATACCAGTCGTTTAACAGCCATCGAATAAGTTCCGGTTAATTTTATTGTAGAACTATTTACGCGGACTTTGTGAATATTACTGCTGAAAAGTCCTAATATCTTAAACTAAGGTCAGTACTTATTGTGTATTGAGAACTGTCGTTATTGTTCAAGGAACTGACCTTCCAGGCTGTACGAAATCTATGTAAATATAGACAATCTTGCACGTTTATAGTATTCTATTTAAATCGTCGGCTAACAAACCTTCGAAAGCATACCTATACAAAATTTTAACATGACCAAGTAAGTAGAAAATGTTATCTAGCGCAGATAAACAATTAATATTTGATTTAAATTCAATTCAAACTCAGCAAGCGACAGGAACATTAAAACATCAATCATTTGTGAGTGCTATAAATACTGCACTATTTGCTGCACTGTAACATTGAAACAGAAGAACGTACCTATTAACATTTATGTAAAACAATCTTGTACACAAAACTAATTCTATAACAGTTATTTAAATGACAAAACTCTACCTGAGGAAACAACATTTATGGATGCTCTGCATTTGGTATCGTTTTCATTTATTTTTTGTTAAGCAGTACGCATTTTATATACACGGTGATTTTTAGTCGTCTTACAAAAGCAGCCCAGTTTATGTATCCGATGTAAAATACCCCTAGGCGCGATTATTATTTTTTTATCTTCAACTAAGATAATAGGTACGGAGAAAAATTAAACAAGAGAAATCTGAAACATACTCTTCAAAATGATAAAAACGCCGCTGCCCGCGCCCCTCACCATTGTTACAGGGCTCGCAACAGAGCTGTGTTTCTAAACCTACGAATTGCATAATAATATTGGATAAAAATTGCATTTTAAAGTTTTTCAAATCTCATAAATACCTATTTTTTTATCATGCACGTGTTCTAGTTATTGGATACATGAACTGGGTTGCTTTTGTAAGACGACTAAAAAATCACGGTGTATATAAAGAGACCCGGTCCAAAACAGGTCTTACACTAAGACACCTAGTTTATAACTTTCAACTAAAATGTGGTCAGGCATCCACCTTTCTTTATCGAAGAAAAGACATAGGCCCAAGATTACTACAGAACTATTGTAAAATGTAGAGACAAATAATGATATCTGATTGTAAATTTTGTAATATTGATTCTAGATTAGATTATTCTAGAATATTATATTGTCAGGAAAACCATACATCATGCATACATCCTCATAGCTCATTTATACTTGATTTAAATAACATACACGTTGCGTGAAATTGTACAAACGGAACAAACAGTATACATACCTACATAAGACAATCACTATGTACACACATGCACTAACAATAAAAACAAATATATATGTGTCGACTAACATATTATTATAAATATATTTCCGGCGATTGCACTGTCAATGGAGAAACTTCGCTAATCCCCGATATAATATTACTTATAATATTTATGAAACTAGGAAATATTGCGTGCATATAAAAGGAAAGTAAAAAATTGGTAACAAATATTTTCAATGACTTATATTAAAATAGCTTTTCCTCGCGGTTTCGCCAGCTTGGGTATTTATTATAGCCGCAAAAATATTACCAGCCTAACGTAGTCGGATAAGGGCATTCTGTCTTAATCCAAGATTTCAGCTACTTCCATACCAAATATCGTCGAAATAGATCAAGCTATTTCATTGCGAAGATATGTATAACAACGTACACACATACATACAAACGCTCTCACTTACTTTCGCATGTATAATAATAGTGTGAACAATATAAAACAAGTGAAAATCAGTACTGTTCGTTGTAATGACCCATCCCAGAGGAAGTACTCTACGTGTAGTCGTAATTACAAGTGTCGTGTGTAATTCTGGGCTCCGAGGAACTGGACTAAAGGATTATGCTAAGCCCAGAGAGCAGCATCTATCAGGACGATAGGATACCGGGATTATCCTTTCACATCTTGCACGCGGTAACTAAATAATAGGAAAGAGAAAGGCTTTGTGTGGCGCTGACCGTTGTCTAACATATACTACCTCTTTGTGTTACACATAAATTATACATAAATCTATGCACAACAATAGAATCTATTCATTATATAACATTAGTTCAGCAGACAAAATCACTTTTCTCATATGAAAAGGTGTCTATTTTTGCCGACGTTCACGTTTTAAGAGTTATAGACATGTTTACGTCTACATTGCTCGTAAAGAAGGTTACATTACATTATTCTTACAATAAATCGATTACTTTATGTGACCAGTCTATAAATAAACAGTAAAAGAAGTTCAAGCTAAGAAAATAACAGCTAAAATGCTGAGTTTATCTTCGATTGAATATTTTTTAAAGAATAGTTCGCTCTCAGTAATATTGACTAATATGGAAGATAGAACATAAGAGAAACCGTAATCTTATTAGTATTTATTAGACACACTATTAACAACAAAACTAGACCATCAAAATCTGAAATTCTATGCTTGTGAATGGAGTTCGCGTCAAAATTGTATTTTTTCGTGTGTACCTTTGTTCGGCTGGCTCGTACATTCACATACTTTTAAATCCCTTCAAAGCCACAAAGTTCTTAAGCGAATCCGTTCATTAGTATTGCATTTCAGATCTTCATCATCTACTCTAAAGATAATCATTTGCATGGGAAACGAACTGACTACCTTGTAAAATTTCTCCACACACTGACTCGTACCTTTCATAAAACACCGTTTTGTTGAGACTCCAATTAAGTGCTCGTATAAATAAATCACATAAAGAAACAGCAACGTTAACTATAGACGGTCAGCAAGCTTATACGTATGTCAAAGCTTTAACTTACAATACCGATATACTACACATTCCGCATAACAATGAGGCGCCGCACAAAAATAACATACAAGTGTAAAGAAATGTGGTCGCGTGGTGAACCACACATACACACATACATACAGCAGTATCTACATTTGAAATTCGTTAGACGCAAGAAACAAAAGAAAAGGAAAGAAAGTCCAGCCATTGTACTCCAGCCGGTAACTATTGAGCTGTGCCTAAATGAGACAAATAACAGAAACACCGTCATGCTACAATCTAAGAAACAATCACATGAAACCAAAAATGAAACATAATAATGTACTGCTGACCGAATTTTAGTCACGAAGGATTTTAAACAAGGCTAGCTGATTTCTCGAAACCGGCCATCTGAGAAAAATACATATATGTGCGTACATATGTATGTACTAGAGTTTTTGCTAACATAGTTACACGGTGTTCGTATTCATAAATGGCTATTTACCCTATAATTAAATGAAATCATTTATTCTGCAAGTAAGATATAACATAACTTTTATATGTCTTTTTTGAAAACGCTCAGTCGACGAGTTGTTTGATTTTTAATTCATTTTACAGAATTTTATACTTAATATTGCAGTCTACACGAAAAATAATCCAATTTTCATTGTGAAATTTGGTACGGAGCCAAAAACATGCCTTAATAAAAATGCTCTTTTTAAATAATTTCTACGTTTGGTATAACAGCAAAATAATATTTTATTAGGGTAGTTTTATTCGTTGCATAGGCAACATTTTGTTTTCAAAACTTCAATCCCAAAATAATTAATTGTATTAGTTGCTTTTGATCGCTCTGCAGTGTCTCATTACACAACACTTATAAAAATGAGGTTAGGTATCGTTTGACGCCCTATAAATGGTATTGAAGGCAGTAACTCCAGTAACGAGTAACTCCAAACGCACATGACACTACCATGTGTCACGAAGTGATGCATCCGCTTAAGGGTTCAACGACCGCCAGCCGCCGGCGACTTTCGCTACAAATACATAATCACCAGCCCAAGCTGGTATTTGTGCATTACACATAAGTCTCTAGATGTAGCGTCGCTGACCTTTGACATAACCACTGCAATCCTCTTTGATCGTTAAAATTTTGCCTTGGAGCTAGAACACATCATAACGCGCCTAAGTATTATTTACTTTATTAAGTACTGGCCTTTAGGATGTTCCCTATTTCAAGCAATATTCATATAACCCGTTAAAACTATTTTTGAAACAGTTTTTTTTAAACGTCTTTTCCGTGGTAATTACTTGAAATATTACCGATTGAGGTAGGTCATTGTTTTTTTCTTTGAAAATGTTTTGCTGATTGAGACATAATTTGTACGCACATTATACGTATATTAGACGTGACTAACGTGATTATAAACTATTGTCTACGAGCAACTCTAACAATTATTTTTGTACGTGTGTCATGTTGCAAAGTTTTGTAGAGATTTACAATATTTTATAAATAATTTAAGAGTCGCAGACAAGTGGCAAAATAACGTGCGATTATAGAACAAAGTTCACGAAAAGGCACGAGAAACTACGAAACCTAGCCTCGGGCTTAATAACAAAGTTAAGTAAGTAACAACCGACGGACTCTCGATAAAACATAGCAGGTACCATCAGCTTTCGTAACAGCACGTTACAAAAACGTTAGTTTAAAAACCACGATCAGAGTCAATCCTATGTTCTGTGTAGAAATTCAAGGTGATCCGGTCGACGCAACTTGCCACGTCCTCAATACCCCGCGAACTCTACACAAACTTACAAACAGACATGCACCGAACGTGTGTTGGTACGTATATGAGTCACATTGCGGTAACGAATGTCCACACATCGTGTAGACTTGTAACAAGCTTTTGTTACCGCGAACCTTCGACGTTACATCATGTCACCAAGTCGTTGTCCCTTAAACGCAAACCATTGTCGAGACTCGAGATAACTTTGTTTAATTAACAATGCGAGTAAAATTCACTAAAAAACTTTTTCTTTGTCTCCTTTAATTTTATTAAGAAAGAACTCTTTAATTTATACTACACAAACTTTACACTTATGTTCAGACATGTTTGGGGCGGCCATTGCTTTTAATATTCATCAAATTTTGACCATGTTCGTGTCAGGGTAGTGTGTATATAGTCTTAATAAGGTTTCACTTATGTAAACTTGTTACGGAGATTGCGGCAGCAGTGCGGCACGAAATTACTTAAGGTCCTTAAAGAGGTGCTAAGTGTAAGAACAATGTTACGAAAATTAACGCGAACCTCTAGTTTTGGACGAGATCAAAACAAACATTACGAATGTAGACAAAACATAAAGATAACAACAATAGCTTCTGAGAAAACTATTATTAAACAAATCATTAGCTCCTAAGTACAACGCAAAATAGTTGTCATCTACTTGTAGTTTATATTCATCCACATCTTTACATTGTTCTATATGTTTCCACGCACAGCAATTACAACACTAAGTACCGGTCTCCACACGGAACCAAGACATCTCCACTAAGATTACATAATAACTCGTGTAAACATTAAATATAAACTAACTATAGTACGGACTGACATCGCGACCTGTATTCGAGTCTTGCTATTTTTTACCAGTTTTTCCGAGTCTTCGCAACAGGAAAATTACAAAGAATGTCAAATTATGACAAACTTAGTCAAAACTTAATGATGTTTACAAGGTAACTTAGGAGTTAACTGCGTAGTTGTATAAAGTATTCGTTTTCCAGATGTACAAGAACTGTAATTACTGTTCTATACCTAACCAATGTATGCCATTAATTTTTCTCAGGAGTTATTCGAAAATACATTCGTAAATTAGAAGTTTATATGAAAAAGTACCATAGTATTAGGTATGCGTTAAATGCAAAAACGCCAGAAGCGAAACTTTTTCTCAAAGTAAATTGCAATTATACAAACATATCATGAGTGCTATACTGGTTAACAAACAATCAATTTTAACGAGTTGGTACTAACTACGAAATGTACTTGTGACACAATTTCATACAACCCGCACTAAGTATAATCGACAACTTTCACACTATCAGCAATAATTTGCATTCAACGTTTTAAAAACAAGCCTTTTCTTGTTATCATTTTCATGCGTAATCGAGGTGTTGTGTAATGTTTAAAGCAAAGTTTTATGTAAAAATTATACAGCCCTGATTATATTATAAACAAAAAAGAATCATTATGCACATTTGATGATGTACAAGTACTTGATTAAGTAACAACGAGAATGAAGCGATAAGTTTAACACGGCGAAATACATTTATGGAAAGACATCGAGTACAAGAAAGTCATGTAGGAATAACTCCGCCTAAGAAACGTGACTTAACCAGTTTTTGTGAACCGCAGACTCAGTCAATATCTTTATTGTGACTACAATAACACTCGATGTAACCGCGTTTCTGGTTGATTTCTTCATGATCATACAAGATTAGAGAATCGATTTTCAAATCACGTATTGTTTCGCCCACAAAACGGAGGTAGAACTCTACTTTAATTAATTTAAATTGTTATGGTAAGAATGTTAAACATTGAATAATCAAAAATCTCGAATTCAACCTCTTTTAGATGAGCTATTATGAACGCTCGTAACTTCCGTAACGTAAAGCGTTGCATGAATGGTTACATTATAAATGGTTTACGTAGTAATTTATATACACTGATCTGAGCAAGAAAAAATAATAAAGGTCTGTTAATTTGAATTTATTTAGATCTTTACGTATCATGAGCATGGCGCTAGACTGGCTGGCCCAGGGAGAACGCAACCGATGTGGAAGCAGATAGGCGAGGGTTTGGCAACATGCCACAAAATAATGCATTTTGCGATTTCCCTCAACATTTTATAGTGAGGTTAATTTGCAAAAGTACATTACCTACCTAAATATGAGTGCTCATAAAATGTTTTTAGTAGTACTTCGAGACTAATTGTATTATGATTGTGCTTATCGGTTACATTGCGATGGTGTTGAATGAGTAGGTACTTACCGCCAGCAAGGCGTCATTGCCGTAGGCCCGGCCTTCGAGAGCGAGCTCTTTGTCTAGCATGGCATCGAGCTGCTCGAGCTGGTGGCAGGAGGAGCGCGCCGCCACCCAGCTGGAGGCGAGGATGAAGGCGCCCAGGATGAAGGACGCCGCCACCACCGTCAGCGCCGCGATCCGGGCAATTTGTACTGATGATGATACCCTTTGTCGGTACGCCTGCGACAAACAACGACATGCAATTCAAACAAATAATTCACCTTCAATTTCAAATAGATTTAAGAGTGTTGGCGTTATCTTAATTCAAAGATTTCAGGTTCCAAGTACCGAATACCAGAGTTGATGTTTAGCAGAACGTTAACTTTACATTACCTACGGTTTAATGTTTTTAAGTACTAGAAAAGAAAGCTAAATGCGTATTTAACGTGTGAACGTGTTAACAATTCACGATCCTAGACCACACAAAAACCACATTCTGAAAATGCGTTAAAATAATTTACACATGCATGTTAGTTATAATAAATATTGTGGTCGTTGCAAGACATAACCAAGCAATACTAATAACTTATTCCGAGGCAATAAAAGCTTTTCACCAAATTATACTTGAAAATAAATGCGTGTGACTAATCTCAAACCATATTAAAATATTATTTATGCTCTATGCTCGGTACATAATCGGTACCATAACTTTTACTTTTCTGTGACGTCACTATTGAGTGCCTAGACACGATTTTATGACACGAACATTGTCCTCAACCCATCATGATTAGACATAACAAGTTGAATATATTTGTAAACTAAGTATGTGAATCTTCTAACGTATAGACTTAACTTTCAAAAGTGCTTCAGACAATCTCTGAACGTCAATGCTAAACTGTCATTCCAATTAGTTTCACCGAAGTTTTCAGTGGTTCATAAACATTTGTAAGCTAGTGAAAGTGTTGAATTTGCTGCCAACGTTTCGAGATTCACAAGGGACAAAGAACGCCTCCTTATAGCTCTATTACGTCATAATAAGATTATTATGCAAACAGATCAATCCTAATCGTAATTCAATTGCAAGCACGTCGGCGCAATGCAAATATGTGCAATGAAATCCATTAATCAAGTCACAGCAAGTATGTAAATTTGTTGAGGTATTCCTTATTCCTATTTGTTTTCAAACCTGTAGGTCGTGAACAATCGGTAGGATATTATTATATCGAATGATTGTACTTCAATGTTAATGTAATATACTTGATACTAGCTTATGAGTCATTCTTGTGGAAGCCAAAAAGGTTAAAGGTATCCATTTGTTTGAACACAATCACAGTCCTTAAGTTTACAAATGCTAAGAAACTGTTAGGTAGCTAAGAAAGCTTATAACCAAAGAGCTATGAAATGAAATAATTTATTCTGTAAGTAGGATGTATCATCACTTTTACATATCTTTTTGTGAATGTTGATACTAACTCAGGGTCGCAAGGCATTCAGATGAGCAAGTTTGTACCAGCAAGCGGCAAGCATGGCTCAACTAGATGGCCTGTGGCACAATAAAATGGAATAGCAAAACCACACTCAAATCCCCAGTTTGAGACAACTACAATTGTATTAAGACTAATTGATAGTATACCTTCATTATGTTTATACTAAGTATTCAAAACTGATAAAAAGCTTTAGCTATAAGTATATTAAAACCCATAAAACTGACAGTACCCAAATCCTAACTTTGGGGATCAATTCAACCTAAAAGTATGCTGACTTTATTGCACGAAATTTTGAAATATTTCATGAAGTCATTAATAATTTTGTGATGGGGTTCTGTAAATCTATCTTCGCATATTTCATATCGTTGATAAATCAAATAGGAATTTTAACAGTGAATAACAAACTAAAGCATATACACTCGATTTTAAGTAATTTAAGAAATTTGAGGTCTACTTCCCACGAATCTCCTTAAATATCACATCAAGGGATAATATCGATTATGTTTATAAAATTACTAAAATATGAATCGCTCTCCGGATTAATTCTCTTTGTAGAATAGTCCACGCGATGCCTATTAATACTGATAATTAGATAGTTTTATTGGAGTTTTGTTTTCTACAGCACACATTCACAACTTCAGCGTACCTACCTATTGTTTTCATGTGATTTTCCGCGAACCATTGATTATTTATCGGACAATAAAGTTGTACATGACATGCGCAAAGACTTAGGATGGATTCGCAATTGTTTTAAGATACTGTAAAACGTAACTCCTTAACTCTACTGAACTACAACTATATTTAATTGCTGTTTGTTAAAAACTTGTTTAAAACTGCAAATGGAAAAATAACTTTTTTTTTTAAAGGAATACATTTATTTAGTTGATGAAACTAACTTGTAACTTGGACTACTTAAATATGCTTACTTCATATTTTATTTGCCCATTTATATTCTATTATTTGTTGATGTTTGTGTTAGGTCAACGACCGAAGCCGTATCAGAGTGTCTGAGACTTTCGCGGATCAATTTGTGATTATGATTGCTGTGTAGATATGAAGGTCTAGTATCAACCTTTCTGATATTGTAGAAACCCCCGCGGAATTTTAAACGAAGCAGTCGTATATAAAAATATTGAACAAGGAACCCACTTTATAAATATATTAAGTTTTTAGGATATACAAGAGATCTTTATTAACCTTATACTTATCCTTGAGAAGACTAGCAGCAAATATTTTATGAGAAAGTAACGTGCATTATAGTCAATGTCACTTTCATATATTAAGACAAAGAACATTTTTGATGATGGAATTAAAATAGCACACATATACCTCTCACAGTACACACAGAATAGATAAGTAATCATGAGAAGTAAAACTGGCAAAACTCATCTTCGTCTGAGAGAGCTTTGTCCTGAGCGAGGTGAGGTGTGCTTTACTAACAAACTGAAGTAGCAACATACAAAAATTACATAACCATAGTTGGGTAGGGGCGGTCGCCGGCGCCGGCGCACGCTGTAAGGAGCGGCGGGGAGAGGGGCGGGGGGACTCCGGTGAAAGTGCTTCAACTATTGCATTCGAGAAATCCATCATCTTTAGCGAACCTCGAAATAACGATGATTTCAATCCCACAATTTGTTTAGCACGTCTGAATTTAACCATATCGGATGTCAGTTTCCTTCTCTTACCGGGCAATGACTCAGCGTTTCGTATCATAATATCATTTTAATAATAGACAACTACATAACATTGATTCATGCATCGTCAATATTGGTTGGTATGATTGGGATATGATTCGGTAACGAACAGCTATGAACAGCCAGATTTAATAATAAAACACAGAAACCTACATAATCACTCCACAACATAAAAAAATAAAAACTGGACGCCTAAGGCGTGTTTTGGGTTTGTAAGGTTGGTTCTTATTACTTAAACTCTTTTGTTCTGCAAAATACATGTCGTAGCATGTTGTTTTTATGTTTAACTTTTGCTTGTGACTACCACTTAGAGCCAAAATCTAACAAATTCAAAAGGCCTCACCAAAGAGGTCAAATAGGTGGGCACTATGTGTAATATTTTTACCATTCAATTGCATCCGCTGTCATTGAAAGCCGTCTTAATCAGCGTAGCACAAAACCAAGCAGTTACCAGTGTAATTTAACAAGCAGTTCACCAAAAAACATAATTTTCCTTAAGTTTTTATTAAAAATTGAAAAATTATGAAAACTATTATGCATATCGCGTAAAAGCGGTAAAATCTGCCCGATTAAATGTAATAAGCTTGTAAACGATTGCACTCGGTTCCAGTCACACGTCGGCACCGTCCAATCGTGTCATTGAGTAACAATTTACTTAATACTCGAGCCTTATAATATTTATAGACACTGTCGCATTGTGTTCTAGAAAATTCTATATGTTCCAAGTGTTTATATAATACGTTATGCCAGAATCGCAGTTATTACTTATTTCCGTGTCAACAATTATGGTTTTGGGTGTTGATGTAAAATATTGACGTTTCGAAAAAATATCTAACTGGCGAACTGTGGTGACGGATGTGTTGCAAGCGCTATTGTCCAATAACGATTTCTCTCCTATTGTGATCGTTTAAGTACAACACTTTTTTATTTGAGATTCAAATAACTATTAATAATAAATAAAACTCAAGGAACAGTTAAGTGATGTTCGAGATGGATCTCTGCCCTATAACTATGCATAAAACTAGTTATTTATAGTTATCAAGACAATACAAGCTGAAGCTACGTTTTAATTAGTAGTTAAAGGTAAAGAGATCTTGACTTCCTGATTCGGTCTAGAAATAACCGACACTTATTAGTGCAACCTATAATACGAATCTAAGTAGAGTCCAAGCATCGTATGTCACAAGTGTAAATACGTAGCTACTTAGGCATCATGTGCTAAGTTTTTAAACAAATAAACATGGTTTTTGCTGATAGCGTCACACATAAAAACCCAAAGTACAGACTTCCTTTTGTTAGATTCTGAAACTGAGATTTACCATGATAAATGGATCACGTATTTGTTTGTTATTGAAGCACTTTTTGAGAACTATAATTTGTAACGTGACAATATGTACAAACGGAAAAATCCATATGATATTAAAGCATTTTGTAGAACATCCTGTCTCAGTTTAGCCTTTAAGAACTTAGTCTAGATAATTTGGCTCTTGGTTTAATGAGACTGTCCAAAAAGCAGAGTATAGTTTTCAGGGATCATTTATTTGTTTCTTTTTTTTAATCTTCATGCTCCCATAACTTCTGAGGGCATAACTACGTTTCGTGACGTTACTTTAAGTAACTTTTGCTGTACTAATTTGCGAAAATCAAGTAAAGTAGAAGCTAGGTACAAGAGCTCATTTATTATGGGGAGGAAAGTCGCGTTTTTTAAGTGTCGACTTGTTAATTACTCAATAGCAATCGTATTTGAAAGTGAAATGTAACCTAAGCAATTCTTCGCATTTTAGGGCTTGGTGCCAGACCCTTTTATTGATTACGTAAATACTTGAGTACCCTATACGTGTACTGCAGTTTCTGACATCACCGTTTACCTAGTTAAATGCGTTCTTAAACATACACCTATTTACTGGACTGATGAAGTTGCGTGATAACTATGATAAGTAGAGAAGGCTATGTTAATAGTTGGCCAGAGACAATAGAACAATGAAATTTCCCACATGAACTTATACAAATCGCAGTTCTTGGAAACGGAATATATCTGTTTGAATACGTTTGTATAAACACGTATCTGAAGCTGAGTATTGATGACCAGAGTCACGTAAGACGTATTACTCTTAATAATGGTTTGATTTACTTTAATTATTCACAATAGCACTGCCTTATTGAGTTCGTTACGCTGAACGCATTGTCACATCCCCATTGTCGATGTTATACCATGCTGAAGCAAGCAATAGCAGATTTTCGATGAGGTAAAAAAATATTTAAAATTGTAGAGACATTTAGTCAAGTGTTTAAGTACACTTGACTAAATGTCTCTACAGCAAGGAAGATATGAAAATGACAGTTCAGTCTCTATAGAAAATAGCGCAGTTCTTGGGGTAGGTATGTAATTGTTTATGTATTAGTGAGAAATAACTATGTACTTCAACCTACTCACTTGTAATTTGGAGGCTGAAAACTGATACGTTATTTTGAAGCACAGTTTTATAGTATTTTATGAGCTGCACAATATCGTATTCTATTTAAATATAAAACATCAACACTATCTGTATTTATTTAGTAAACATACATTGAATGTAAAGAATAGGTAGCCTAGACATTTGAATTACCTATATCAAGGTCAGCAAAGACAAAACTTTTAGCCATAATTACACATCGGTACATTAAACAACGATTTTGATTGTGTTAGGTCAATGTTCTATAAAATGTTACGAACGTTAGAATTTTATATCTCGCCATATTTTTAACTTAAAACATTGAGTCTACAATCCGGTTATTCAAGATTTGTGTTTGTATTTTTAAAGACGTGTTCGATATAAATAAATGAGACACAGATACACCGAAATATTTGTGATGACTATAGATAAACTGTCATACAATTTGTTTAATAGTTATCTTTGGATTACGATGGAAGGTAAATATTGTCATACTTTAGGGTGCGTTTAAAACAGTAACAGCATATCGATCGTCGATGTTCAGTAAAGTATGTTTACAAACAAGCCGATACGCGCCAGCGGCACTGGCAGCGGCCTCACGACTGCTAAGGCTAAGAGAAAGGCGCTTTCCCGCACTTATGTCCCGCACTATTACTAAACAACTCTACCATTTCTAAATGTTTATTACCAAGCAACGAACAAAGGCCTTCATATTGTAAATAATTAGTATCTTGACTACTCCAAAACAAATATCCTAACATCATTGAGCATTCCACTTAGTATTCGGTATCAACGAGAAGCCTAGGTAGAAAAGCAGTCAGACACAGCACAACAGACATTATACAAATTGCCTGAATAATAGATTTCCAAATATGTGATCTTAAAAAGAGACAAAGTTTACAACTACAGACACGATGCTGCCGGTCCGCTAGCAGATCTGTACGTTATGTTTAACATTCGTTCAAAGTGAATAACGGATATTGTCATACCGGTGGGGGCTCCGACGTGCTGTACACTTCAGAAGGCGGGTACTCCGGCTTCATGGTAATGGTGGCCATGGAGTCTGGTTGATGCTCCTTCTCCATCACGCGATTTTATCTTCACAAAAAAAAAGTAGAGCCCAAGTATTGTTGCGCGCGTAATGTTTGACGTTCGAAGTAGAAGTGCGCGCGAGTGAACGGCGCTGCCCGGCGTAGGCGCAGTGGCCGCTGCGAACGTGGTGGGGCCGCGCGACATCGCCGTAACGCATTCACTTATGACAGTGGACCCACGGAGGTGATCGTTCAGATTTAACTAAATACCCGTCTGTCCAATATCCATAAATGTATTATTCAAGTCGTTTGGTTTACTACATGAACCCTTAAAATCTATTAACGGGTAGGAGATTGAAAGAAGACTGCTGTACTTTTTAATATTAAATGCTACTTTTACAATTCTCAGACCAATGAGAGATATCCAGCTGGTTACAAACTATTAGATATTTGCGTATGTATGTGCATTAAAGTACAGCTTATTGGTAGAAGCCGGTGGCATCCTTTCACTACTCGTTAGATGTTTAGTTATTTAACGCACCTTTGCAGCTTTGGTGGAATTGATGCAATTATAACATATGCGTTCAAGCACGGTGCTTAGGATGAATTTGTATGCGAATACTATTTAAAGTATTTAGGTAAATCAAATCTGATCAATTAAACAAAAAAGTAAGTTTTTTGTCTATCCCTGACACACTAGAATATAATTTACCTGAAGCCTATATTTGTTCTGAAGGACGTAAAAATCAAACTCTCCACTTGAACAACCTGTACGTAGGTCGTAGGCTGTCTAAGAGAAAAAAATGATTAGTACTTCTAAGGCTAATTTTGTTCAAACCTTCAACCGACACGAATTTGTAGCCAAATAAGTGGTCACTAACGGATTATTCCTAACTTGTAGTTTATTGGTGATAGTCGACAACCAGGTCAACGCGTAATAAAGTGGTAGACTTCTAGCGCCACGCAAGATGCGTTATAGTAACACAAAATGTGTTGTCCACGGACAATAAATGGAATAATTAACTTGTAACAATCATGTATCTTCTTTCCATATTATTACTAAGTTAGCGCCTACGGAAATCCGGTAGTATCTACTTCATATGATAAAAACGATGGTTTTGTTTGTTGGTAATGGTTTGAATGAAAGCCCGACTCATAAAAACTACTGGATCACATTCCGGCTATCAATAGCACGGCTATAGGTATAGTATAATCAAACTACATAGGAGCAGGAGAAACGCAGTTAGTTGAACTGCAAGATTCATTAAGGAGATCAGGTCCAGATCTGCCTACTTTCCAGGTCTGACCGCCGCGCCTTACACGACATTTAATAAAAGTCACCTATAAGAGTCAGCTGTCTCTGTGAATTTAAAGAGAAAAGATAAGAAAAATACACATTAAGAGACGTAACTTGGCCTAGAGTAGTTCTTGAATGCGGAGGTAGGTACCTAAGTTAATACATAGATGATTAAGAATCATTTTTGTCTTTTTCCTACGTAAGCATAATTCTTATAAGTCTCGCATGCTTCTACAACATTTAGTGCATATTGCTTTGCATGCGTGTGGTAGTACTTCCGCGTGCCCGAAGTCTGCGTCAGCATGTGATAGGACGCGAACGAGTGGGATTTCGTACAAAGGATGTTTTGTCTGCCTTTGACATAATCTCTATAATTATAAACATTGTTTTACGCTTTTGCTTTTTCAGTTTCCGAGTATGAGGAACAAAAAAGCATTCCGATCTTTTAGCTGGTAGCAATCTCCAGACCTCGTTGCCTTCCGTATGGCGAAGGAAGACCATGGGAATTTTCAACGGGTCACAAAAGGGGTGTTTTCTTTTGCCATTTCTCAGGGTCTCATAATATTTCATTGATATCTGCTTTGACTATGTAGGTACTTGAGGTATTATTTAAGATAGAGTATGTGTCTATGTGCAACACAAATCAACCAATGGCAGACAAAAGCAATTAAGCACGAGTCAAATTCACGACACTTAGGGTTCCGTACTTAAAATCAGATCGGTTTTGTAACAGGTTTTTAAAGGTACCCATATCTTTATTTGTCACATAACAAAATTACCATATCAATAATTGCATAACGCTTTTTATGTTAAGTGTTCTACAAGCGGCAACAGAAATATTTCATCTATGAAAATTAACTACTGCGGTTCTTGAGATACTTCGGCGCCTAGCTTAAAAATAGAGGCAAACCAACATGAATTAGATTTAGGTTCTTAAATAAATTAATAGTTTTAAAAATACGCTTCTAAAGGTGCACGTAAAAGTTAAAAAGAAACTTCGCGTCGTTCACGTGGTCTCTATTTCTGGGCTGTGTCAACGATGTGCTTTTTATTCTACTATTTGATTGTAAGAGTGTGGGGCGCTGGATCAGGAAAGACTTTCTTGTAAACATATACGAACAAGAACTCTAATTTTTGCCACTATTGACTCGTACTTTGAACAGACTATTTAATGTAGAGCCTTCTACTAGTCGTGCTACAACTATAGTTAGATCGCCAATCTTTGCAACCTGCTTCCCGAAATATCGTTTTACTTGATTTCTCAACAAAGTATACAAAAAATCTTTACTATTCCAGCGCCCTCCAGTAGTATTTGGTCTTTGATTCCAATTCAAGAGATCCAAGAGATTTCCTTTCCCTGACCGATTATAAACGGGAACAAAATCTGATTCTGTGGTTTGAGTCCATAGAGCACTTTTGCGTGTCTGTCAACCTTAACTGTCAAATGTCACTGTCATTGTCATTACAGGTGTGAGGCGCTCTCTCGAAATATCGTGGGTCTTTAGAGATTCTTATTAATAATAGTGTAACTCAAATAATACAAACCATGGCTAACTCAGGAAAAGGCACCTTCCAACCTGTAAGTACTTTCATTCATTTCAATAATATATTAAAGGTTATGTGCATACAAGTAACGATAAGTTTCATTTTAGGATTCAGATGTTCACATTTCATTCGAAGACCAGCAAAAGATTAACAAATTTGCGCGCTTGAACGCAAAAGTAGACGATTTAAAAGAAGAACTTAAAGTAAAACAGAATGACATGAAGAATTTGGAAGAGGCAGTGGAAGAACTTAGTCTGACCGATGAATCTGAAAAGATTCCCTATCTCATCGGCGAAGTGTTCATGTGTCAAGGCTTAGAGGACACCTTGGTAAGTTCAATAATCTGTCTAGTTCATAGAAAATAAGTATATATAAATCATATAAAACATGAAACAATGTTTAAATGAAATATGACATACAAATCTTTAAAAGGTAACGTATGGATTACTACAAACAATGTTTTGCCAATAACTTAGTCGTACATTGCCTTAGTGTTAACAAATCATCACTGAACAGTCTTTTAACATGGAATGGACCCAAAACTCAGTATTTATTTAAGACAAATCAAAGCCCAAATATGTCTATAAAATTTTAAAATGAAAGAAAGATTACTTTATTTTTGTAACAATATACATAATAAGTTTTTTCAAGATTTTTCTTTTTTCAGAAATTCTTAGATGAAGCTAAGGCTAGAAAAACAAATGAAATAAATGACTTGGAAGGAAGGTGTGATGAGTTGAAATCTCAAATGAGCGAATTGAAAGCCCACTTATATGGAAAATTCGGTAGTCACATTAACTTAGAGAATGAAGATGAATAAACAGTATTAGCATTATAATAAACACTTTTTTGCAAACATATATATAACAAGTCTCGATGAAACTCTAAATAACTGAAACCCTTGCTTTTCATAGTAAACATTTAATATATATTTTAAAGAACATATTCAGTATCAATTAAAAATATGACAAGCCATAAGCTGCTGAAATATCACAAATTAAACATCCAGAAATATGGCATGATCTTAAAAATATTAAATTAACATAACTGCTGAAGCTTATTTATGTATCAACTAATGTTGCAATACCTTGTATTATAATACATACATTTAAAATAAAAAGAATATCTACTACCTTAGAATGTTTTATTCTATTACGAGGGTATAATTAATATAAGGAACAAATATAATAACAATAAGCTTTTTTCATTGTTCAAGAAATTATAAAACCATGTACCAACCATACCATTATAAATTGCACAGAATTTTATAGAAAGTAATGACAGCATGGAAAATAGTTTAAGAAATAATCGAATAAATAGAATAGGAAATTGATTTTCAAATTAAAGCTAATTAACAACACTTAAGTACATAAAGTAATTATGCAGTACCTATATTATTAAATCATCTATGAATACTAAATCACATTTAATGTGTATTTTTTCATCACACAACCAAACAATACAAAATCTTGATAAATTATGTTACCATTGTTATCAAGTAATTTTAAATCATACATTTTTCGCAATCTTTGGTTTATGTACTACTTTGTAACAATACTCTAAGTTTTTAAAATACTCGAATACTATCACAATATTTGACTTACAAGTGTCAAAATAATCAAATTTAAAATAAACATAGAGACAGCACAAACTGTACGAAAAATAATTGAAAAATATACATAAAATTATGACTATTATTTCCTATAGGAATTAATTGTATAATATCTAATAAAATTTTGCTAAAGCCCTTCGTCACAATAGTACCATTGTCTAGCTATACATAACTTATGATTGAAAACAATAAATTTCGCTACTAAGTAGTACCATTAACATATTATAGTGTAAGATTGTGACAAGTTACAAAGTTTTTAAGTCAAAAATACACTGGTCGAAAACTTAATAAAGATCTTCATGATCCTCCATTATATTCTTTTTAAATTCTTTATGACTTGATTTTTTTAGTGCTTTCGTGTACTATTCTGTAAACACATATGGCCTACACAGCACACCAAACATGTAACGTTGCAGCTATTACCTAATTGGTCAAAGATCTTTTATACACCCCTCTGAAGACTGCTGTGTGAATTTGTTAAGGAACTTTGTTGTAAACTCTCCTCTTCATCTGTTTCTCTATCATTTGATATTTTTATAGCCTGATACCACTGGTTTGTAAGATCTGTCATTTGGCTTTTGCAATCTTTCAGCTCCTAAAATATAAAAAAATCAAGTTCAAACTACTGCAACTTTTTACTAAGTATGTTAATTACCCTCGGGCTCACACACACATTTTATTTATTCATTATTAATTTATTACTGGTCAGTACCCAATGCAATAGTTATTGGGACCTATTTCCTTTGTCTGTGAGGCACTTACAGACGTTTCTGTTGCTGTACCTTCAGGAAACTTAGTTCTTACATACCTGATGAGTGAATCTTCTTGTGAAGAATGGAGTTAAATACTTCATGTCCAATCGAACAAATCCTTTCAATCGTGTTGCGTGGGAGTAATTTACCTGTAAAACAATGTATTAATATTTACTAATATTATGGTCAAATAAAATTCATACATCTGAATCGAAATATTATTTAGTCTAGCTTTTCGCCCGCGTCGAGGTCGGTTATATCGCGTTTCCAAGAGAACTTTTCCAAGTCCGGGATAAAAACTATCCTATGTTCTATCTCCATGTCAATTCTATCTCTGTACCAAATTTCATTAAAATCAGTTCAGTGGTTTAGACGTGAAAGCGTAACAGACAGACAGAGTTACCTTCGCATTTATAATATTAAAGTAGGGATATTTTATCACAGTAAGTACCTAAGACTTATGTGCGGGTCTTACAAGATAAATTCAGGACATCTGGTTCCGTATCCAAAACATGAAAAAGTAACCGTATGCTACGAAAACAGCGGAGCCGGTTTAGGTACTCTCTGAAATGACTACTGAGATTATTGTAGGAACTTCATCCTGATAATTTAAATACGCAGGTTTCCAATAATACTATAATATGTCGTACAAAAACATACGCCTACATTACATGCACATAACCGTGTAATGGAATTATATTCATATTTCGGATTGTAGTGACCTTGCAGCCTTGTAAGCAAGGCTGTTGTTGATAAAATGGAAAGTTTAATTACTCATTACTAAAGTTACATTTGTAAAGTGCGTGGCATATTTTAAGTAGGTATCAACTAAGTACCTGACTATATTTGTGTGTAAATTATATTTTAGTGACCTTTTCGGCATTATATTAAAAATAAAAGTACGTAATATTTGTTAAGAATAGGTACGATAATAATCTCATACTTTAACGCATCATTTATAAACTCTTAGTCTAAGATTACCTATCAGATTCACAGAACACTGTTAGAAGTTAATGAAGATTTTAGCAGTCCAGGCAAAAGCCTGTTAGACTACAATAAGCACTAAATTCAATGGTACCCTTGAGCGCATTTTACTTACCTCCAATTCTTCTTCCGTAATTTCAGACAGGTGTTCAGAATCGATAGCTTGGCCCCACTCTCTCGTCTTTGACAAACTCACTTCCTTCTGTTTTCGTAATGATCTCGAACGTTTGGTTTTCTTGTTAGCCTAGGAAATAAAATACTCGTCATCAATTTTACAGAGATATGGGTTCTATATACAATTGGTTGTTTGCTATCTAATGTAAGAACGTGATTCGAAATAGTGGAATCTGAAATCGCCTACAATGAGCTAGCGTGATGATCATTGCTCAAACTAATAATATGATGTCATAAAAATAAGTATTTACTCAGTTTGTCGTACGCGCGAGAGGACAACCTTGGCGTATAATTGTGCAGTGACAAATTTTGTGCATTGGCAAAATGACCTATGTCACTCAGATAGCTTTTAAATATTTTCCATCTATGTTAGTGAAAGGCCAATTGTAGTTTTTTTTTTAAATAGAGTGATGTGTTTACACAAAATTACATACCCGCAAAAACTTTAATAATGGCATTGTAGACCCGCCGAAGAATAAGGTTGTAAACAAGACGATTATAAGTGTCGTAGTAATGATTACATGTCGAGTTTCGTCCGAGAAACCAAGGTGAAGCGATAAAGCGTAGGAAATAGCTCCTCTCAAACCTGAAAAAAATAAAAAAAGGCAATTTGAGGCTCTCAGTCTAACATGATTCATGAGCTTAGCAGCTTTATTACCAATCAAATATAGATAAGGAATGTCCCTAATCCAAATAATTCCTCATGAATAAGTTAAATATTACTTTTTGTTTTATAGAATGCTAATGATTATGCTTGATACCAATAGTTCAGATAAAGATCTTTGGTGTTATATAATTAGAATGTAATTATTAAGAATAAATTACTCCTGCCATATGGTATTGACTCCTTGTGTTGCTGGGGTATCTCAAACGTTCAAGTTAGATGCAAAAAGACAACCAGACTCATGACAAGCATTGGTGCATCACACAAATGATTGTCCTACGCGGGGGTCGAACCCGCGTACGTCGTTCTCAGTGCGTTTTGTTTGGTGATCTCAACCACTAGGCTATCCATGTAGTCCAGACTCTACACACATTCGAAAAAAGAAATAGTTTTCTTACCGACTTTCAATTTACGTTTAGCTTAGATAACAACTGATTTTAGTTTAAATGGCTTCAAGATATCTTTACAGCATGGTATGACAATATGATATTTATACAAGACACGACACTTATATCTAATATACTTTAAAGTATAGTTTTGTAAGTACTGGTTGTATAATAAAATAGCATTAAGATAAGCATTATGATAAAATCAGAACACATTACTTACCGCTAAACCACATGATAAACATCATTTTCTTTGTAATTTTATGTTCACGGAACTTGTTGCAAAGAAGCGCAAGTGGGAAGATATTGGCTGCTCTGCCAAGTAAACACATAACTATGCTCCACACTACGAGTGCTGGTTCGACGCGATGTCGGAAGCTGTAACATTTAATAAATATTTACTCTATGCTTAAACAAAACTAAATGTGTATTTTCTAATCTATAGTTTATTTCTGACAATATAAATAAATATAAGTCTGCAGTTATCTCTAGACATCTCTTCAGGAGAGTTAGTAAGATCTCTTAGTCTCAACATGCACAGTAGGCAAATTCAGAGCCTATGTGTGAAAATGCCTATGCCTAGCCTACAGGGGAAATTTTAGGTATATTTAAAACATTATAGAAGAATAAAAAGTTATTTCCAAGTAATATTATCATTATCAATATTAAGTTATTTAATTAAATGTTACCTAAATATGGCTAAGCCGAGGTAAGCAAACACACAGGTCTCAGCAATGAAAGCCAAGGTCCTCATAGTCTGCTGCATAGTGACCTGGGTCACGGTAGACAGGTTAAAATGAGTGTAGTGAGACATCACAACACCACAAAATAGAATTGCCATGATTCCTGAAAAGAGTTATAAAATTTTGTAAGAAATTCAACAAAAATGATATCAACATAGCTGTTTATTATGATGTTATTTCTTTTTGTTTATTACATATCTAATCTTTGAGAGTGATAAGATGTTGTACTTATTCAATTAGTTGTAAGATGAAAACATTTTTAAATTTGAGCTTTTTCTACTTGAAAATTATAAATTAGAACTTACCAGACAAATGAATACCCTCGGCTAGTACATATGGAGCATAGGTAAAGACTAACATCATTCCAAATTCAAGAGAAGGATTTTTTCGAAGATCTACATGTTTCAATAATAGAGCACTAACCAATGCAAACAATACTCCTATACCAGCAGAAGCAAAGAACATTAACCAAAATCGATTGATGGCAGAAAGTATGGCTTCCCCTGTAGACATGAGAGGGTCATTGGAGTCCAAGACTGCTGTTGTCAACACAATAGCTACAGCATCATTCAAAATGCTCTCTCCAAACACCAACATGTTCAAAACTGGGTCAACATCTAGAGCATGAAAAATTGCCACAGTGGCCACAGGATCCACTGCTGATATTAAAGAACCAAATGCAAATGATTCCACAAAACTCAACTTATAAACCACTTGTGCCAATCCTAATAAA
Organism: Trichoplusia ni; assembly: GCF_003590095.1. Taxonomy (NCBI): domain Eukaryota; kingdom Metazoa; phylum Arthropoda; class Insecta; order Lepidoptera; family Noctuidae; genus Trichoplusia; species Trichoplusia ni. The sequence continues at coordinate 13,533,851 of NC_039478.1, read as the reverse complement.
TATATACCTGCACCAATTACAAATGCAGATATAGCAGTGCCAACAATAGCAAATAATAAAATAGAACCAATGTTTTGAAAGAAATTACCCTTATGTAAATTATAACCAGACTCAAAAATTATGGGAGGTAACAGAACAAGGAAAAAAGCTGTAGGAGAAAAAGCTTCTTCTTTCCTCCAGTTAGCAATGTTCTTAATGGACATTAAGTTAATTATCATCCCTATTAAAGCACCAAGGAATACTATAACCACACTTTCAGGAAGGTAAGAGAATCCAGTTTGCAACATGAGATGAATTAATAAAATTCCAAGTGCCAGCACACACAGCACAAAAAATATAGCCATTGAACTATTGTGCTCGTCTTCTGCTGAACTTTTCTCAGGCAAGGGAGCTGCATCAGATGGACTTACAACTGAAGCATTTGGAGTTGCCGATGATGAAATATTGACTAGAACTACAGAGAGTATAGACGATTCTTTCTCATTTTTATCTGTTGAATTGTCAGAACTTTCAGTAGATGAACTTGGCGTTGCATTAACAAGTAAACTGTTAATGCTGGCTTCACTAGAACTGGAAACATTCGGCACACTAGCTCTTTTCGACCTTGACAATCCATTCTCGTGATAGTCATTGTGATTGCTAAACACTGTTCCCTGTAATGTGTTGCTGCGATCGGTCTTATAAGATTTGTGACTTCTCTGTTCATTGGACAAAGATGACGATTTTACATGATGCCCGTAACAAACACTGATTAAACATATTATTCCGATCCAATACACATATTTTCTGATACAAAGCATTTTGTATTATTTTATACGAGACATTAAAATTCTATCGCCAGTTTCTCAACCAGTTTGACAGACAGACAGTGACTGACGGTCGCTTAATGCCAAATATTACATGCTTGATTACATGACGTAAATTATGACACATCGGGTGCGATCGATTGATTGCCGTGACTTAAAATAAAATATGTTACCAATTTCTAACAATTGATTATACGATGATCCTCTAACGACGCAATTCGTGTGACGGCCATACAAGTAAAAATAATACACCATTTACTATACAGTATTCACACTGCTTTAATCACGTTACAAACTATAAAAGTGGTTCCATGGGCCCAGTGTCACCTTTAACAACATTGTTTAACGTATACACAATATAAAATAAGATACTTATTTCTTAAGATATCTCTACCGGCTTGATGTAGGTTTCAACAGTGTGTAACTTAATAAATAATAAGTTAGTTATAAACTATCTGACTATTGAATACCACAATCTTAATTAACCAAGTGAGAAAAGATTGACGATTATTCCTTTAGCATAAACTAATAGAAAATACTGTGGTCTATCCTCGTCTTTTTATAGTCGGGCAACACTCAACATGTGAATTTGTATGACTGAGACTCTGTGACCAAACTGTGACTTTGTGATTGAATGAACATGACGTAAACAAAATAATATACTACGAAATCTGTATCATAACTTGATTAATCTAGGGCATGCAACAAAGTACAAAACATACTAGTGTTCAAGAAGTGACTTTTACTACCTTCTCATCTGTTACGTCGTGTCATTATATTATTAGCACAAGGGTTCAATGGTACGTAATCCACAAACAAAGCATTTGTAAAGGCCTATAAACATACGCCATATATGCACGCACATTTTCTTTATGTGTATAGTTGTACACTCTCTTCAAATCTTCACAAGCATTATGTAAACAACAATATAGTTGACATAAGGCAGATACTTAGTAAGTTTGTAAACAATACTCTAAACCCCATTTTTTAAATGAGTAACGTAGCTGCAGTCCTAAAAGAAAAGTAAATATTTTTGAATATGTTCAATATCAAACTTATACATATAACACAAAGCAATAAGATGACATTGCTTTAACCATTGTACATCATTTTCAAGAATCGTGCTCAAGTGATAACGCATTTCTAATGTTCAGTATGATTTTCACACACACATAAAGTGTGTAATAAATATTTTCAGCATCTCTAAATCACTTTATTTAGACAAGGTGAAAACTGTCCAGTGACATGAGAACATTCTGTAATAGTTTTTAGTTCAAATGTTAGACAACTACTTAGTATGACAGTTCCTATAGTAATTAAGTTAACAGAAACAGCATATTTAGTGCATGGAACTATACAAAGTCATGCATAACACAGTTGTAGTCTACATTCCTAATCCGTAGCTAATTTCTTCATAGTGTTACATGAATGTATATTAATCTAACCTATTACAATGCTGTTCATGGATCAACTTATGTTATTTTCTAGTCAGTAACTTGTCTGCTGGTTTTATGATAAGAATGTAAAATGTCTGTTGCAGAATCTACAGTCATGGAAAAAGAAGATATTTTATTGGGATTGGAAATGGGACGACTTGTAATAGAACCTGTACAAATACAAAAGACTAAAAATAATGAAAACCCTTTTTTAAGTCTTTTCCAAAAAAGAAGTATTTTTAAGAGTACTACTACCCAACCTAAAGAATCAAAATGTACTTGTTCCTTGCAAAAAAAAGTAAAACATTCTGGAGTATACAAAAAGAAACATAATAAAATACTTAAAGAACCAGTATTGAAAATATTAAAAAATTGTGGTAGTAGCTTTATATTGGATTCAGAGGATAATCAGAAACCTACATTAAAACCAGTATCAAATATTGTAAGGTGTGATCCTTTAAGTTTATGCACACTTGTTGATAACTGCAATCAGTTAAAAATATCCTCCAGTACAAATGTACAAAATTTAGAATGCTCTGGTGAAAGTGATGATAGACAATGGTGGAAGAATGAAGCCTCATGTTCTCAAGAAAGTAAGGAACCCAAACCACAGACTAGTAGATCTGGAAGCTGTTCCCAACAAGCTCTCAACCCGCCCTGTGATGTTACTATTGATGAATTAGCAAGCTATTTCGAAACATTGGTTCACATACCAAAAAAAATGTCATCTATGGCTGAAATGATGTACATTTAAGCAATAAATATTTAACTACTTCATAAACCTAATGCCAAGTCCAAAAGTTTATTAATGTTATAAGTGTACCTAGGAATTTTTGTATTACCTAATTTTTTCCAACTGAAATCGATTTTTTATATTTTCCTTTAATTGCAGTGTATAAATTTGACTACCTTTTTTTGAAAAATTAAATTCTATTGATAGGCAAATGATGTTATAGTATTTAAAAACGTTAAACTACAAATATTACTAGGTAAAGACTTTATAAATATAGCAAATGATTCTAATACAAACTGTTTGATTGAGTATCTCCCTTAATAGAAGCTTATCATGACACATCACGTCGGTGTCCAGCTAGGCAACAAACTTATATAAAAAAATTCGTTCACGTGCCGAGTACCTACTGGTGTGTGTATGGACCTTTATATAAAGATCTAACCCCACCTACTAGCCCGTGCGCACGTTGTCGAACATAACACTTCATTTTTGGCAGCTATTGTCGCGGTCGAGTGGAACAGGACCTGACTCTTGCCTGCCTTCAGAACAAATTTTAGGCTGGTGGGTTCAATACTAGACATACGTAGCTGTTGAAACAATCGGACCCTCTATTCTCACTTTGGACTACCCACTGTCTTGCCCAGTCTAGTTGATTGCAAAAGGGCAATTCTCAAATAGGCATTTTGCTATAAATATGTAAAATCATATCATTTATTTGCATTACCCAATGTATTGGAGGTGTTACCGTTTCGGCTTAAAGCTAAATACTGTGTACAATGTATTATGCTGTAACCCCAGAAACGAAGGGCCAGCCAGGGCAAATAAAACCGTAGCTTTGAACAAGGCTAAATAAATTATAGTACCTACTCAGAATTGTTTCACAAATCCTAGCGTGAACCCCTAAAAAATAGCACCCTCGAGAATTATCGAGATTAACATCGATAATCGTATATAATTTCTGTGGTACCCTCTGAAACGAAAACCCAGTAGGGTTAATAAAATGTTTGGAGTGGACATCGCTGAGTTGTCGGCTGTCGTATCTGCAGCGATCGGCAGCCGAGCGACGTGGGATGCACTGGCCTCCTTCTGTGAAACAGTGATGTCACAGAAGGATCCCAACTCGCCCGCCATACGCCGACGTCGAGTGGGGCGGCGCAGAGCCGCGCATGAGCGCTCTCTCCCACCCTACCTAGGGATCTGGTCGACGGCACGGGGCTGCGGTCGTCCGATTATAGGACTCATGGTGGGGGCCAACATTCGGTGCTATGCATGTGGTCCCAATATGAGGCGAGGAGGCCGACGGTCGGGTTATAGTAAGAAGGATTGCAACGCATTGCCATACACCGACACAAAAACGCGGATGACGTAGCACAGCGGTTCAGGTTTAATCAGTAAGAGTCTGACACTACCCATTTCCTTCGCCGAGGGAGTCCATGAGGATTCGCGCACCTTAACAAAAAAAAAGGTTAAGAAAATGTTGACGTTTTTTGTTTCTAACGTACCTAAGTAGCGTTGCCGTGCGTGGTGGCGTCCGGATAAAGCCGGACATAGTTAGGCTTTTTGATTGCATGTCCGGCCAAAATAAACGGTGTCCGTCTTGTCCGGCTTTTGTTAGGCTTTTTACGATAAGTAGAATGATGGAGTTATTTTGTTTTAGTTATAAATGTCATATTTGTTCATAAATGTTGAATTATCTTCAATTTAATTTTATTGTGCAACTCAAAGAGAAAAAGTTTTTATTTTAATAATCAAAAAGACCTGATAATTGTCGTACCTAAATCCTCAATAATATAGGGTGTCCGGCTTTTTTAACCAAATGTCCGGCCAAACTGGCTGGTCTGTCCGGCTATTAGGTTTGGCGACCTGGCAACGCTATACCTAAGCCCTTCCTTTTTTACCCGACTGCCAGGAGGGTTGTGTTTAGCGCGTATCTTGTATGTATGTAATATTCTTTATTACCTTGTATCTCTAGAACCGTTGAATGGATTTTCACATTTCAGGTATCGTTAGATTTGTCTTAATAGCCCGAGTGTTCTTAGGTAGGTTCGTAGGTACATAGGTTTTTTAGTGTTTCAATTTAAGTTTCTAGTTTTAAGTACCCACCTAATCATTGCTTTTTTAAATACCTTATCATTGAATTTTTATCTTGTTTCAGTCTTTTCAGTTGATTTTTAATTGTAGTTATCCATGCAGGCAGGTTTTTTGTTTTTTAAATTATTATTTTTACTTTAATAAAAGATAACTGCGGTGCCGCGGTGTGACAAATCTAATTTACAATAAATACATATTATAAAAGCGAATAATAGCCGTTTTATACATATTATGTAATAAACATTAATACAGCAGCTATTTGCGACAACAAAGAACGAGATCATGACCTTAGGTGTATATAGTAGTTTACCGTAATTCTGTGACGTAGTCCGGGGGCTAATGGACAATTCGGCGTCACAGTGCAGCGTCAGAGTAATTAGTTAGACGCTTTAATTACGTGTTTTAGTTCCTACATTGTTTATTTTTCTGATGAGAAGTTTAAAAGTAGCGTAGCAGAGGCAGTTTGGAAACTGCCCCTGGACAATGTAGGTGTCCTCGAGTAAACCCGAATTCGGGGCTTCCCGCTTCAAAAGTTTTGACGTCTGTCAAAAGGATCTACTTGTAACGGACACAGTATAACCATATTCGAAATACGACCAATGGTATTAGTCATATCTTTTTTCTGCTGCTAATGACTAATAAAATTGTGCCTTTAGTGTAAAGTACCTATAATATAACCTAACTAATAATATAATTACTTCATTTAAAAATGTGATATAAAATTTACAGGTTTATATAGGCCAGTGCCGGATATAGCCAGCGCCGGGCCTGCCGCAAATTCGGCCAGCGGTGCCCTTTGCTTTGCTTTAGGTTTTCAAATTCTCTCGTTTCGATTTCACGCGAAAGATATTTAACCGATAATCATGAAACTTTTTACACAATATGTTCTAGGGCGGATTAGAAGTAACATAGAGATCGTTTTACTCGGCCTAAAAAAGAGGATTATGCTTTACAGCGATGTCCCAAGCGGGAGGAGCCGCGGGCGAATGCTAGTTATAAAGTAAATGTCCATTGGTAACGCTTTCTACGATACCATCCCGCTCTGGCTAGGTCTTTACAACATAAACGGCTAACCGCGATATCGCTGTGAAAAAATGTTTTTTTTTTTCGACTTATATAATTAATAGCCATGTTCACCTTTGGATATTTATCAAGGCAGGTAGGGTTTTGGTAAAAATTATCACGCCTTTGCTATCGATATGTCAAATATGTCAATGTCACTTGACTAACCTTGTCAAACAGATACATTTTGACTCAGTTTGAGCGCTTGAGCTAACTTCAAAATTTATCGAACCCTGGCCGTAAACAAGAAGCTAACAAATTTTAATTATAGTTTACTTATCTTTTGGTACACCCTTCCTCAGCATACATTAACAGAACTCCATACATTTGGCTATAAGGATTGAGGATCTAAAAGTATATATACCTGATCGTAAGATTCGACATAGCAAATAGTGTTATTCTGTTTGAATTATGTCAAGTGTGGGTGCAGGCTGGTGGTACGGTATTTTCTTGGATGCCTATACTTATTCGACAAACTATTTGCTTTTTACGATAACGATCTTAATAACATCCGTACTGTTTTTGTGGATTTATGAAAAACCTCAGTTTTATAAGGTATTCATGCAACACTTATCTATCAGAAGTTGTTAGGTTTATATGATAGTAATGATTTCAGGGGCATTGTGAATAACCTGTTTAACAGGCTAATAAAGATTGTAGGTTAGGGTAACAATGTTATTGTGCATAAAAAAAGTGATCTTGATATGAATAAATATAATAAGATGTTCATATCCCACATGTTATGAAATGTTGTCGTTTGAATATTGTTATTCTATATTTGAGGTGTTCCATGTAAGAAAACTTAATAATCCTTCAGTCTATCACTAGGTATACTAGGGATTGTCATGACTAAGGTTTTTATACTTACTATGTATGTAATATTAAATAAACCTAATAGACCATTTATTTTATATTTGTATGTATACCTCCTTCTAATGTGTACTCATACCAGGATGAATCTTATCTAGTACTCTCAACTATTCAAACCCTTACTATTCCTTCAGAACACAACTATAATAATAGGTCATTAATTGTTTTAGTTAATATTCAAAAGAAGTAAACATTCCATTATTATTGTGAGCTCCACTCAAAGTGAAGAAGCTCTTGAAAATTACAACGCAACTCTTTTGGACCATGAAATAACAAATAATCAAGATGAAAAGAAGAATGTTCAACTTGTACCTGATTCAGAATCTTGTCATTAAATTAAATTAATTTATAACTGTGTTTGTATTTTTGTGAACTCACACTAATCTCATATCATTGAGCAAATATTTGCAGAATTTACAAAATTAATTCAAACCACTTAAAAAAAATAAAAACAGCTTAGGTAGCTCACAGAATACAATTCAACAAATTATAAATTGACTGTGATACATAGTTAACAAATTTTGCTTATTTTTTATAAAACTATTAATGCAAGGTTCATCAAAACAGAAATGATCAATTTCGATTTCAATTATTTTTATTCAGGTAATTAATAAAAAAAAAAACAATTACAACTCTAGGTACCTACAGTGGTCCACAAAACGGGATCTAGAATTTTAAACAGGATTTGATTATTGTTTTTTGTAAAATGCTGATTATTGTTAGGTAAGCCTTTTACCTGTTTAGTAGAAATTATTTCAAATATGTTTTATGACTTGGTAAGTAAAAATTAATAACTAAATGTAGTTGTAGTTCTGTTATTAACTTATTAAGCTCCTGTAGAAGGTAAAATATAATTAATAAAAAAATATTTGAAACTCGTTTATAATACAATCATTTTTATTCGTGACAGCCGAAAAAAGCAATTAGTGTCTTATAAAAGTAAGACATTATGAAATAACACTATAAAATAAAAATATGTAATATCAACATTGAGAAAACATACAGGTGCAAATATGCTATGGCTACTAAAGATCTTTGCCAAGATGAAAATTTCAACAATTTCGGTGCAACTTGCGTTGCTTAATTTTATTTTCAGCCTAAATTAATGTAGGTACCACCAGTATTTATTAGAAGATTTTCACAATATACTTAACATGGAAAGTGCATATTTTTGTAAAGAACAATATGCCCGACTAGTCTCATTACATTCATAGATGGCAAATACAACTAAGTAAGTATACAACTCACAAGAATTATCAATACTTATTGAGTAAACTATCTGTAACAAAATCAGTAAATCATTGTAAATGGATAAGCCCTAGCTATCTCTGGACCTGTTGAATCGGATTGTCATCGTTACAAACGACCAAAACACACTCGAATGTTACGACGTCTCGTGATAACCTAAGACTTTGAAATTCCAGCAAAAGAAAAAGTTCCTTCGGTGGTTTCTCCATACTAATCTTTTAAAATTATGCCTTCAACGTCAAACTGATGGTTTCCTAAGCTTGAACCTTGAGCTAAGTTTTTATGGCGATTTATTACAGCAGCCTCTTTTCTTATGGCAACCTGCTCTCTGTTACAACCAATTCCTTCCACGAATATCTATTCTACGCCAGTATCGATTTTAGTACCTTCCAAGAATCAAGGAATATGCAACCACCGGACAGGTCAGAAAATATTTTATTTCAGAAATATGTCTTTTTATCCTTTATATACATTATCTTTATTTAAAAAAGATAACGCTATTTAGTTTACAGTGATGTGCACGCCGCAACGCACAATGTGTTTTGGGTTTGACCTATATTTTAAAGCTATTACTAAGATGTGACAGAATATCACCATGTACCTAATAATAATTGAAACTATGAAACCACTTTCCTTTAAAAATATGTTTTAAGTATAACAACCACAGTAGTATCAAGTTTTAACAGACATGCTATTCTTACAGTAATAGTTTTTTGTTAATCCACACTTTCAAATCTAAATTAAGTCTTGAAATCGTAAAGCTTCTTCTATAGTAGTCTACACACCAGAAGTTATATTTTGTACTGCTCAACTCAATAACAGTACGCCATAATCTGTAGCAAAATTTCAGTATTATGAAAGTGTCAACTATATATAATTATTAGGGGAGCATTTCACAAATTTGTTAAGTGGTATCTTTTAGATGGTCATTGAGAAATTAGCTATTTACAATGGAACTTTAGAAGCTAAAGCAAAATTCTCACTCTGTATGTTAAAGTCATGATTATTTACGATTCCATTACATTTTCTGTTATAATATTTTACAATCACATTATAAATTTCAATTACCAAAAACTAACACAATTAATAGGATTTATTGTGCATATTCTGAAACCACTGTATACATATAAATATGTAGATACGATATTTTGTAATAAATTTAACATGATTGACTACAGTACCACACCCCAAATATTGTCCAGCAAACCAACGCTGCTATAGGGTGTTTACTAAAGTAATATACATTTCATACACAATTCCACAGCTCACATTGCGCACCATTAGAAAAATAAATTATAGATGCTCCTAAACTAATACCTTCAAATTTATCTTGGCATATTTTCGCTGCACATCTGAAAAACAAAAATATATTAGTTATTTGTATTTTATTCATACAATTAAACATTTAAAATTATTTTGTTAAGCACATACAATTGTCAAATGTCAGAGTGATTAAAATTTCAAGAAAAAGCAAGTAGTAATATACTAACAGCAGTTGAGCAGGAGATTGACGAATAATTAGTCTGAGGATTTGGAGTGCCAGGAAACATGTTCATTTGAACATGTGGCGGAGGCGGAGGCGGCGGCGGGTGAGTGGCTAGCGGCGATACAGGTGGCGCCGCTGCACTTGCACAACCCCCACCCGCATTATTTGGGCTGCCCGTCGTTGACAACCGCGAAAACGCCGCTAACGCATCGGGGAAGTTAGGAGGAGTAGCTGGTGTATTGCATGGCGTCATCAGTTGCTGCAAAACAAAACAACCTTAATAGAATGGATAGATTTTCAAGCACTTTATTCCTCTTTTAAATGATTAGACATTGATGAGATTAGACAGTACTTCAAAACAGCTTAATATGTTTTAAACTACAATGATTAATTTAATTAACTAATTTTAATCATAGCAGTTTATTTATAATTTAAAATATTTAGATGTATTTGGTACCTGGCGATAATGAGGTGCTGCAATTCCATTAGCCCCAGCTGGTATTGCCACTTCTTGAAAAAATATTGATAATGCTGTCTGAAATGATGAAGGTAGTGTATAGTCATCTATGTTCTTTTATGTATGATAAACAATAAAATCAGAAACTAATGAGAAAAGTTTGTGGACTTTAAATTAATGTGTTGTTATATATTTTTTTATTCCTTAATCCATAATGTTCTAGCTAGTTGTTATAATTATTTTAATATTCTTTTAGGGGTGCTTTTCAAAGTTCAAATTACATTGGACCAAACCCCGCTTTGCCCACCTTCATTTCTTGCTATGAGCTTTTGCTGCAAGAAAAGAAACAATACAAACTCCCTAGCAACATGCTATCCTTCCATTTTTTTATAATAATAAAGTGTGTAGGTGCAGTTCTAGACAAACAAATAGTCTACTATGTTGATGAATATGAAATTGTTGTATTATGAATATAAGAACACTACAAATTTGTAAGTTAGGTACTTACTTCTGTTTTATTAATAATAGTAAAGTAACTTATGGTAATTATTTGCTTATAATTGTATCTACTATCTACACTAACCATTCATACTTATGTTCTGGTATCTGATTTTGGACTGTGGACACTTTTAAGTTAAAAGTACAACTATAAATATTAAAAATAACCTAACCTAATGGTCAACTTGACAATCCAAACAAATTAAGAATGATTACGAAGTATATACTTTTGTCACCGATTTTATTTCTAAGTAAAAATTACGATTAATTTGCAGGTTACAAAAAATTACATTGAATAATAATTCTAAATATAATGTAACACGGCATCCTAAGCGGAGGACGGATTTGAATCTGTAGATACAACAATTACGAGTATATATAATTACTTTATTTACATCAAGGTTAAACAACTAGATCCGTTCGCTTATTGCGTGTTATTTCATCAATATCATTATGAATGTTTACAAGTAGTATTTATCTCTAAAGACCTAGCGTATCACACATAAAAATTATTAAACTATGTGTGCAGCGATACCGATGATATATTGCAAGCATCATCAAATATAAATAACACATTTTTCTTATTCGTAATAAAGATAACAACGTGTGACAGCTCTAAAGTCTTTTGTATATCAAAATAAGAAGCAGCCATTTCATGATTACATACTGTTTGTTTACATATATTATAGAATTTACCTCGAACTGCCAGTGAGCAGCTTGCAATAACTGTTTAGCTTGTTCTTGAGCACATCCTGCCGCTAACACGAATTGATTTATCATGACTTGTTCACGTAAAGTTGAATCCATTGTAACAAAATTCAACAAAATATAAAAAGAAGTCCACCGACTATTCAAGAAATAACAAGCAATGAAAATAAAAGTCAAGAATGCGTATCTAATTTAATAATGAGCGCTAGTGGATCTGGCTATACAACAAGAGTAAAAGAGAGATCCGATAAGTTTACGTAACAATCACTTCGTACGAATATCCAGGCCAGAAACACTGTTTTCTTCACCTTTTTAACTCGCGTAGCCTACTATTGCGCTATCCTATCGGAATGATCTCGTTGTCGATGGTATCCAAATTATTCCAAATGATTTAATGTTATTTATTTCCAATAGTTTATTTTTGTTTGATGTTCTCAGTGGGATAATAAATATTTGGAAAAACAGCCAACAAAAATTCAAAAGTCACTTAGTTTTGTAAGGTTCAGTAAAAGTGAAAAAAATTAATGAATAGTGTGTGTTAGGGAAGTTCTGGAAGTTAGGTAAAATTAAGAATATATGAGTTTCAATTTGTAAAATAAATGTGTTTTAATATCTTAGAAGCCAAATATATTATATTAATAAAAACTGGTTAAAAATAATAATGCAAATAAAATAATTTCAATGGCAACTCTGGTTTCACCTTGACGAGACAATGGGACACTTTGATAAACATTAGAAAATTGTTATTACGGTAATTGATCAAGTAATTGGTAATTTGAAAAGGTAATAAATAGTCTTGAGTAAATTGCTGTTCACAAAGGGTATATGTTTTTTACTGACGTATTGCTTAAATAACAACAATACTTCCGATTATAAGTTTTCATGCTTAGGATATCTGGTAACACAGGCTTCCTAATTTTCATTCAAGCTTCATAGACCATAGCTCATTCAGCAGTCAGACAGAGTAGGAAATGGGATTTTGTTGAACTGCTGTATTGTTTTCCTTACAGTATTGATTTTCACGTAATTGTTTAAATAATGGAACCTAATCCTGTAATAATTGCTGCCACCGCCAAACAAACGGCTTCTGTGAGTATATTTATTTGAAATAATATAATACTGTTAGTAATATGTGAGCAAATTCTTATCGGTATTTAATTTTTTTTAGCTTATATTTCTTCATGGATTGGGCGATACCGGGTAAGTTTCACTGTTTATGGACATTAACTGTATATATTTAAGTTGTAATGCTTGACGATTTGATAAATTGTTAACTTTTAGCCACGGTTGGGCGAGCACAATCGCTGCTATTCGTGGTCCTCATGTTAAAGTGATCTGTCCAACTGCATCAGCAATGCCAGTAACTCTCAATGCTGGTTTTCGTATGCCGTCTTGGTTTGATCTAAAAACTCTAGATGCAACTGCTCCTGAAGATGAAGAGGGCATTGTTAGAGCCACTGATCTTGTTCATAGATTGATTGCTGATGAAGTTAAAGTAAGTAGATAATAGAACATATAAATATTTATGCAGTAGATAGGAAATACATCGTCTTGTAAGTTATTCACACAAGAATGAAACATTTTTCAATATCTACTCTGAAAAATATTGTTAATGGTGGTGGAAAACTGCATTTTATTTGAAGGCACAAATAATCAATTAAAAAACAAATATAATTATTTGCTAAACAAAATTAGTGTTATTAAATAGAAAAACAATTAAGTTGTATATAGTAAAATGTAGGTATTTGATACAATTATCCTTGTTTTTAATAGAGAAAAAATATTATTTATGTTTACAAATTCATTTATGTATATATCAGATTGCTTGTTTTTCAAATGTTTTCAATAGAGTGTTGATCCACAAATGCTTTTACAACTTACTTATAGAATATTTGCTGATTTCAGGCTGGTATCCCCTCTAGCAGGATTTTGCTGGGTGGGTTTTCTCAAGGTGGAGCCTTAGCACTTCATGCTGGTTTGACATATCCTGAACCATTGGCTGGAGTTATGTCTCTCTCCTGTTGGCTGCCAAGACATGCTCACTTTCCAGATAATGTGAAGGCACCATTGGAGTTGCCGGTTAGTAACTATTTAAAAATATATAATAACATATTGAATGGCAATGCCAACTCATATTTAAATATTGTTTATATTCATACATAGTTGGTTGTTAGGGCAGTAAAATCAATAGCTTACTTCATTTTTCACTTTCTGGGAAAAAAAGTGTTTCATAAATGATGAAAATTTTTATAGAATAAGGTAATGAAACAAATTTTATTACTGAATCAAACAAAAATAGAAAGCTTTGTACTTTTGTAAAAAAAACTTGAAATTTTAGACATACTACTACCTAAGATTGGTATAATCAATTTACATTTGGGCTAATCCACTATTAACAGGTAATCCACTTGTAACAAATACTGTAGAATATTTTATACACACATAACTTAGGCAAACATTTTATGGTAATACTACTAATATTATAAATATGGATGTTTGTTAGTTTTTCACACAAAAACCATTGAATGGATTTAGACGAAACTTGGTACACAAATAGTTTTCCAGGATAACCAGGATTAACACAGGATAGTTTTCAACACGATTTTATGATGCCTTGGGATCATTTTAGATTTGTAGCGGGTGGGCCCGCAGGTATCAGCTAGTTATGATATTATTTGTAAGGTTTAAAGCTATGCTAAAAATCTTATTGCCATATGAATACTATAAAAGTAATGCTTAAAGCCTCCAGTTGATTAGTTGAAAAAAATAGTTTAATCATATTACTAATGTTCTGAAAAGTAAGCAATTGTTATTTATTAGTGATAGGTATTTATTTTTAAATTGTGATAAACTAAATCAAAATATTTTTTTATGTTCACGTCAGATGCATTTGATAAGTTATCTGCCTTGGGCTTAAGAGAGATGCTCCCACATTGGCTGTGAAATAGTATATTTTTCTGGGATACAGTTTGTTGGACATATTTTTGTTATGGTTGATTTGAGTTCACAGAAGACGACTATTTATTACTACAACAGTACGTAATTTTGTCGCCTCCCCCTGAATATTATTAAAATGTCACGAACCGAATAAATAAAACAAAGCAACACACAACTAATTATAGAATATTTTTAATATAAATAACTTATATAAATAACTTGTAAATTTAAGATATCAATGACGATTTAGAAAAGTAAAATAAAATTTAAAGTCAGACGACGAAACAGTTATTTATACAAACAAAAATATTGCTTACCGGGGACATCTTGATGGAATTATGTATACATTAGGAAAACAAGCTAGTAAAGTAACGTAAATTCCCGCCCTTTTATCAAAATTGTCCAAACAGTAATTCTGCTGCGGGCCTTTCGCATTCCACAAAAGGTGGTACTTAGTTTTTATCACTTCTCTAACTCGAGGCTTCCTCAGTCTCGGCAATGTGTCCGATGACGCAGTGAATGTTTGCCCTCAGATTGCCTACACTCATCTCTTGAAAATTAGTACGAAAAAAAAAACAAATCTCAAAAAAAAGAATGCATAAATTTAGTTACACTTCTGACGTTAATTTGCCTAATGTAGGTTATATTTGAACTACTAATTTGATTTACCTACGGTAGTTGTTGATTATTTAAAAGTTTTCATTAATATTTGCATTTTTAAACAATATTGTTACGTAATTTACTTAAATATTGCATTAACGTTCATTTACATTTGTATCATTACATTGTATTTAAATTTGGGCGTAATATTTAATGAATATTAATTATATTACGAACTCAAATAATTCTAAAGACAATTTTAATTGTAAATGTCTAAGATTTCCATGTACGTACACGCTTTTTAGTACATCCTGAACGCGGTCTTTGACGCCATCAGCTTTGACTATTTGGCTAGATTTACCCTCCCGCCGTAGTAAATAAAAACTTACTTTGGGGTACTTACTTTATATTTACTATGGGGTTTGATGCAGCAAACAGCAAGAGAGAGGTCTGGGTTTTCGCAGTGTATACTGGACTATGGGAAATAACTGTATTTTTAAAGGAAAGGGGTAAATTTACAGTTTCACTATTGAGTTGAAATAGTAATAATATTTTAATACTAGCTGTCCCAGCAAACGTTGTATTGCGATACTATCATCATCCTAAGACTTTGAAACAGGGGCCGGCTTCCAACGATTGTCAAATATGTATAAACCACACACAGCCGGGACCTACAATTTAACCTGCCTTCCGAAACACGGAGGAACTCGTTATGACGAACAACGATGGTCACCCATCTATGGACCAACCGCGTCAAGCGTAGCAACCTGTGATCGATCCACTTATGCAGTTATAGCTTAGCCACAAGTTACTTGGATCTAAAAAAAATAATGGTTATACGAAAAATAGATGTTGTCCGATTCTCAGCCCTATCGAATAAGTGCACAAAATTTCATAACAAGCGTTCGAGCCGTTTCGCAGGAGTTCAATTTCGTAAATCGTGACACGAATATTTTATATGACAGGTAAAGCTTTAAATCATATCTTTTTTCCAGATATTCCAAGCTCATGGAGACTGCGATCCGGTAGTCCCCTTTAAATGGGGACAAATGACTGCTTCATTCCTCAAAACTTTTATGAAAAACGTGGAATTTTCAACATACCAGGGATTGTCACACAGTTCTTCGGAAGCAGAACTTAAAGATATGAGAGGATTTATAGACAGAATGCTGCCTGCTAAAAAATAGGGCAATTACTGGTCAAAAGCCAGCAAAATAAATCTTAAAAAGTACAGATCATCTTATATTTTTGATTAGAAGTTGTCACTAAAAATAATATAGTTAGTTTATTTAGTAATAGCTCTAATTCCAGAAATACTTGAATTTGACATTATTATTGCTGTCCATTTGATATAATCTTAGACCCTCATTCCAACAAGTTCCTAAGGGTTCCATTATTATTCTTAACTAGTTGATGCACACCTTGTAATTTTCAATATCTTTAACAATCTTATAACACTAATAACGCTTTTATTATTTAATTTATGCTAAATGCATAAGAATAATGTTTATATTAAAAGGTTTTCTTATTTATAAATTTGTTTTAAGATGATATTTAACATAACATACATGAATACAGTCTTGAATAGGAATTTGGCTTGTAGTTGTTGGTTTATTAGTAATGTGAAGTGTTTATTATTATATCTTATATTTTCGAGTAGTATAGCAAATAATATGTAAAATACTTATCGTAAAGTATAGGCCTAAATAGGAAATGTCTCACAAAATAATTATTGAGTTTTATGTATTGTATTGGTTTATGTAGACAAAAGAAAGTGGCATTATCTGCTTGTAAAACTAGTTAAAACCAAGTTAGATTTGAGACTGTTCAGTGTAAAAAGTCAAGTAATAAGGAAACTGCTAAGGAACATGAAATTATGGAACCTTTGGTTTCTAGTCCCTTATTTTACCATCGGAATTAGTGAAACTTTCAAGTTTGTACTATTATTTAGTCGTTGTTTTTTTATTGTTTATCATCAGTTTATTTAGTGTATAACAACAATGAGATATTACTTAAAATAAATGCTACCGATTTAAATCCAAATGAAAAGAGGACTTGTTTTTTTCCTGTCTTTAATAATGGTTACTTATTCGTACATTATATAATAAATGGTTGTAGTTTCTTAGAGGTGCCTCCCTAGTCGCAGAAATGCATATCAAATCTTCCACCTACTTAAGTATTAAACAGTCTAAACAAGTAAGAGAACGTTTATCAGTAATTATAATTTTAATAAGTAGCTTTATTGTACACTTCTACGGCTTATTCCTTCAGTCGTTAAATAAAATTGGCCATTAAATTTGTTTGGGCCGCAATTCCGCTATTTACAATGACCGAACCGATGAATTAATTGCAATTGGATTAGACACTATTCGTATTCTCATTTTATTGAAAATTCATTGTATTGGCAGTAAGTTTCGCTCCGTACTGAAATTCCAATAAAAAAATTGGCAAATGTTGAGAACGAATAGTGTCATTTTAATCCAATTTCCATTTATTCATCGGCAATTGTAAATAGCGGAATTGGTTCCCAGAGCCTGACATTACACTTTGGTACCTACAGTCAGGTAAGTGATCATATTTTCCACACTATGCGCGTTAAAATAATAAACAGTTAGAAATGATGTCTACAGGATCCGTAGACATCATTTCTCCAGACCTACAAGGGTCTTGAGGTTATATACGATGAAATGCATTATGTTAATATTGGGACTGGGCAGTAAAGTAGCCGTAGCTGTAGCCAAAACGTCAGAATTTTAATATTGAAAACAAATCTAACACCTATCAATAGTACTTAATCTAACAAGCACGTTGCATCATTTAATATAGACTCCGTGATTTAGGATTTCGTATCCAAAGAATAGACTTCTAAGACTTCGTAATGGCAAAATTTTAATCAGAATCTTAAAATTTTTAAAGCGCCCGGGACAATGCTTTTTTATATTTTTTACAGAAGTAGCTTTTTGACTATCTATATCCAACACAGTTTATTGCAATGTTGCGAATATCACTTTGGTTCCCTCCAACTTAATTATTTTTGCGTCATCTAGATCTGTGTGAATTAACTAAGTAATGCAGGTAGGTAACTACCTGCTGTAATTTAAATATTATGTATTCAAAATTGATGGCCGTTGGAAGAAAAAGAAGTTCTAGTGCAGCGAAATACAAATTGATGGCTACTTCTTTAGGTATTTATTTTTCTAACAGCCGTGTTCCATACGAGATAATAGAGGATCGCGATTCGGTTAAGCGCTATATCAGGTTTACCCCGGTTGTTATTTATTTGAACTTCAGCATTCGCTGAATACTCGGCGTTTTCTTTTACATGAGCAAAACAGTGTGTTGACACTGGCCGATGAATGAATGGGAATTGGATTAAATTTGAAACTATTCCTATTCTCTTAAACATTTTGCCAACACAATAATTGGAAATCCATTGTATTGACAGTGAGTGTTCCGCTCCGTACTCCGTCCAATTATTGTGTGGCAAAAACATAAATCAGATAAGACTATATAGTGTCATTTTAATCTCTATTTCCATTCATGCATTGGCCATTGACAATAGCCGAATCGGGGCCTTGTTTGTCGAAAGCAGAACGTTGCGTAGAGTTTTCATCTGATATACACAAATGCCATCCACGAGACATTTATGTACATCGTTATATACTTTTTCAATTAACTGTTTAGTAAAATCTCATCATCATCGGAACAGTCGTGTTCAAGACTACTCGGAGAGAACAAATAGACGGATCATTCATTTAATTGTGCCGTATTCGCTAATAATTTTAAAGAAGAATACTAATTCCTCGTATATGCGAGAGCACTTGGTTGTGTTCTTAGTGTTTAACCGCTTAAATTAATGTTTACGCGCTTGTAAGCCGCTCTGAGTGACGCGAAAACCCGTTGTCGGCGCATAGAATACATCATGCGCCAAGTGTTAGCGGCTTAGTGCCGAGTTACATAAAAACGAAGATTTACGATTTTAGGATACCAATTCGAGAACTGAAGTGATGTTTTTCTTAAAGCTTATAAATATGGCTCTCATATGGTGACACAATTGTTAGTATATTTTGTTTCTACGTTTAATTAGGTAACTGTCGACATCAACAATAGGTAAAAATAGCTACACTTCCGAGTTTAAATTGAATTATTTTAAAAATTAAAGCCGGTTATCAATTTATTTATTATTTAAAATAGTAAATGGGTTCAATCTACGTACAAAAACATAAAAAAACTATAGCCTTGTCACATTAAAATATTTATTTGCAGATATTATAAAGTTTTAAAAAATATGACGACGTAATATTTTTTTTTACACTAACAAAATATTTTTGTATATTTATATATTTACACGTACATTACTTAAAAGCTATATTGGTATTCTAACTTATAACAAAAATTCATCGCAATAGCAATGACTGATACGCAGAAATATGGATTTATAGCTGAGCCTACCTTTTTTCGACAGATGCGTGCTGTGTGTCTTTCTTGGCCTTTTGTAAAAAGGAAAGGTTACAGAAACAAAATTTATTACGCACAGTAATTTACTACAAGAAATCACGCTTCTAACGATATATCACACTTCCAATTCCGTAACCGTAAACCAAAGTTACAAGTAAATTTACATTACAAATAGGAATAAACACCGAAAAAACGGTTACTATCAGGCCGTTTATACACATTATACGATAAATGGTTTGAAACAGTCAGAACACTTTCTACTTGACGCAAAACAGATATTAAAAATATGAATAATTAAGTTATGATGAATTAACTTGTTTTTAAAACGGCTGGTCCGATTTTGATGAGACTACTGTGAAAGTGTGCGTTTTTATGACATTACGAAATGGAAGTGTGATAATCCCTAAAACACCCCAGTATGCATAGGTTCACGTTGCAAGTGTCACATTTCCAAACTGTTATCAATTTTTTTCTGTGCGCACCACTTGCAAAGTGACCTCTTGGAGGCGTTTTGTGCGAGATAATGACGAGTGGCAGGGGGTGCGTGTATTTTTGGTGGTCGAAACCTTTGTAAGATTTCGTCCACCAACTGTACACGAAACGCCCGCTGTTTTATACCTGGCAATACCGCACTTGGTACATCACAAAAGCATTGTGGATCGATACATTTAAAAGGCGGCGGAAAAGCTTCTTGTACCAAATGTGGTTTCTCACCCTTTCTATATAACGCCTGCAACTGCTGATCCTTTTTGTTGATACCCCCCTTAGAAAGGTTGTAATCAAGTACAACTTTTGGCTTGTACTTGTAGAAACCATATTTTTCTTTTCCGCCGACTTCTTTTTTGTGGTATGTAGATATTACTGACACTACATTTGCATCTTTCCACACTGCAATTGTGATGTCCTTTGTTTGGCTGTATGCCACTTCCCCGTGACGCATGTTTGCCTTATTTTTGACGCGTAGACTTTCGGGCACAAACTCCCGGTTGAGCCGCAGCGTACCCATGACGTCGGTTTTTTTTGATTTGAGGGTGCGCGATAAAAGCGGGCTTTTGTAAAAATTATCCATCACTAAAGTATGGCCTTTATTCAATAATGGCCGTACTCAGTGATGGACAATTTTAGAAGTTGCACCGCACCCCTCAGGTGGTAACCCATCCCCAACATCCGACTTGGTACCTTGATCATTTTTTCCTGTATAAATTAACATTTTCCAGAGATATCCTGTCCTGGACTCACAAAGCTCATAACTCTTTATGCCTACCTGAGCAGCTTTATTCGCTATTAACTGAGCAAACGAGAGCCTCCCTTTCCACAACAAGAGAGACTCGTCGATAGCAATTTCTTGTTCAGGTAGGTACAAAGAGCTAAATTTTTTGTTGAGATGATCTAAAATAGGCTTTATTTTTGTGAGCCTGGTTGGGATACCCTGGCAGCAATAGTATTGTCTACAAAATGTAGACATCGTTTAATTACAGTAAATCTGTGGTATGACATTAAGTCGGTAAAGTTACCGAGTTTTAAATAAGGCAAACATGGTCTCCAGTACTCCTGTTCCACAGGAAGCGGGCAATGCTCTGCAGCATTAGGATCCCAAAGTACGTCCATAACTCCTGCACCGTTATGGAAATCCACCTGTGCAACCTAGAATGGGTCTTGAGGTTGCTCGTGCTGCAAAGGTTGTCTCCGTACCTGTTGGTCTCTTCTGCAATCGTGTTTATTATGTCCTCATCCCAAATTTTGGAAAAAATATGGAATGGGGACATACCTTCAGCTGAAAAGGTAGTTCCAGCAGCCCCCGTAAAAGATTCACGCTCCCCCACAAAAATATCCCGATCATGTGACCAATCGAACGCGAGCATATCGTCGTTAGCCAATTCTCTCAAAGCATCATCATCCCGTCTGTCTGTAGCATTCAGAGTTTCGAGGAGATCGCTGCTTAGTTTGTCTGCGTCAAAATCAGCAGCGTTTTTCAGGCGGTTGGCTCCACCATGTAAATTATACTCATCCTCTTCCATATCGCTCCCAGGATCTTGGGTCACAGACTGTTCCCACTCTAAAATAACTTGATCCATGTTGTCGTCATATATGGATGGTTCTGAAATCAAATAATATGTAACTGCAATTGCAGAATAGTTGCTTTTAAATCTCTGAAATGTGAAGTCAAGTCAGCTTAAATCTAATACAAAAAATAATTTACACATCTTTCTCCAGCTCCCAATGCTGAATAACTCGCGGAGGCGGGACTTCTGGAGTTTCCGGAAGCAGGGGACACGGCACTCGCTCTGGAGACACTTTTCTAAAATATATTAAAATTAAAATAACATAAGACACCATCGAAACAGGATTTAAAGTTTTTTTTTTAATCTATTGTAGACGAGGCTTCAGTACACTCAAGGTAACTATGCCAGCCCTATGGGTGCTTTCATTTTAATTACAATTCAAAGTTTTCTTTCAAAATTTTGCTTGCCTTGATTTTTTAGCAGAAGGAGCATCAGGCATTAGAAATTGCGCGACTTCCTTCTTGTTGCGTAACTCTTTTAGTAGTACCCGCTGGTCTACCGTCAATCGCACCATATTTTTTTTTATCGACGACCTTCTGCTTTTTTTATTTTTCTCAACTCGTCCGCTAAGAGATTTAATTTATGTATCTTGAAACATACAACGTCGCGCGCAGTATATATAATGTACTCTGTGGTCGCGCGTCACCAGTTTTGTGATTGTGTATGTGTGTGACCTGCGATATTTGTGATGCGTTCACAAAATGTCACAAATACATTTCTTGTATTGCTTTCTTTTCCCTTATAGGTTAATATTTTTTCGCGGAAATTGCAACCGGCATCTACTAAAAACATAGATCATTCATCTCAGACCAAGTCAATTATATTTGTGTTCATGCCAAGGCTCTCTAATAATTGTTTTGAAGGATACTTACCTACTCTTGATAAACAATTTATTTAATAGGGCAATAATGGTAACTGGTAAATACATCTTTGGACATCTTTGGCCAGCAGGCCAGTTTATTATTGCTGTCAAATGTCAACTGTCAAATTATAATATTCGCACCACGAGTGCCGTGTCGTCTGCTTTTATTAAGAAAAACAGCATAATTTAATGCTATGTTCACTCCTGAATATTAATTTAGAGTACGGAAAATGAGTACGAGTTATTTTAGTACTTCTCCTAAGACAAGAAAAAGGCGAGCCTATAAAAACAACCAAAGTAAATATTCTAAAGTTTTCATAGTTATTCATATTAGAATGAACGAACTATCGGTATAGCTTTACATTGATAACCAATAAAACTTTCAAATTTCAGATGAAGAAACTCCGACAATCGAACTAAATACCACAGATTTGGATAAAAATGTGAAAAAACGGAAAAAGCAATTTCCTCATTTTCGTTTGAAGACAAATGGAGAACAAGCATCTTTATCTAATGAACCAGATACAAGAATTCCACTGACACTTACAGACATTCAATATTTGTTACTGCATTCACTACTTGGAAATCTAAACCTGACTGAATCACCACGGTGGTATGTAATAGATAAATGTAATGGAATTCAACAAACTACTTGTTTGGTTTTAGAAGGCATCTCTCTTGATCACTGGGAAAATTATTCAGATGAATTTGAGAACACAAAAAATGTATTTAAGGAAGTTGTCGAAGTTATTACACCATCAGTGTATGAGGGATCTTTGGTCCAGGAACTTGCTTTAGTTCCATTGTCAGAAGCAGAAAAGGAATCCATCATACATAAATATGGAAGTATGAACTTAGCGCTTGAAGCAAGAAAAGATTTAATGATAATGATGAAAGCTGTGTTTCCGATTGGAAATGAAATCAGTGATAATAGCTACACAAATGAAGATAAATTCCCTCGAACCCAATTGGTATTGTCTGCATGGCAGTTGATTGAAGAAAACTATCCAGTTCCATTAAAGGGAAAACTTAGTGATGCATATTCTGATTATGTGCTCACCAAACATGAGTATGCCCCTGTTACAGCCAAGTCACCAATGTTTGGCATAGATTGTGAAATGTGTTTAACCAACGCTGGCTCTGAACTGACAAGGGTTTCAGTTGTCAATGAAAAGCATGAAGTTGTCTATGAATCATTAGTTAAACCTTTTAATGAAATTACTGATTACTTAACCAGATTTTCAGGCATTACAAAATCATTGCTAAATGATGTGACTAAAAGGCTACATGAAGTCCAGACTGATTTACAATCTTTGCTGCCTCCTGATGCTATTTTGGTAGGACAGTCATTGAACACAGACTTACATGCTTTAAAAATGATGCATCCGTATGTTATAGATACAAGCTTGTTGTATAACTTTGCAGGTGAAAGAACTCGTAAACCAAAGCTTAAAACTCTGGCTAAAGAATTTTTAAATGAATCAATTCAAATGGGTACAGATGGTCACTGCTCCACAGAAGATTCTTTAGCAGCATTAAAATTGGTACAACTTAAATTAAGCAAAAGTATGGCATTTGGAGATGCAGTTCACACAAATAGAGATAAATTTAAAGAAAATATTGCTAAAATGATAAAGTCACCACAGTATGCACTGTCAATTTTTAACCACATGCTAGAACAAAAAAAGTCATCTTTAGTTGTGGGCTGTGATGACATAACTGGTGATTATCATACATATTTAGCACAAGCTAAGGAAAGTGTTCAGTTAAAAAAAGCAAATCCAAAAAGAATAAAACTAATTACTGTTGATAGTGTAGAGGAAGTAATAACTTCAGTGGCAAACTCTGTAACAGATTACAACTTATCAATGGCCCATTTGAAGATAGATGTAAGTACTAAAAACGAAAAAGAGGTGATGAGTAATGTTAATAAGTGGATAAAAACAGTTTGGGATAGTCTGCTTCCATCTTCTTTATTTGTTGTATTGTTTGGAGGGACTACTACAAGCAACGGATTGGCTTTGGTAAATGTTAAGCATACTTAAAGTAGGTAATCTACTTTATATTTATTTTGTTATTCTGTTTCTGCATGGATTTGGAATCTATACTGTGTGTGTTCTAGCATGGTGTGTGGTACATATGTTATAACAAGATAATATTAGGAGTATTTAATGTAGTATTTATAGTTACTACTGTTTACATTAAAGAATAGACATCTTCTCTATTAAAAAGAAATATTCATAAAATAAGATTTGTCTAAAATCACCACTACCAGCCTAGAGCGCAAACAAATATAGTGTAACAGTTTGTAAATATTCATTTTAAGTTTTATTAGGTTCTAAGATTAATAAATTGAAATTTTGATCAGAAATATATTATTTGTTATTCATTTATCAAGCCTAACCCAACACTTGTTCATTTGTTTTGGTACTTGAAAGTAGGTACAGAATCTTTGCTTATCTTTAAATATTCTTACTCTTAAATTAATAAATTACATTTGTGTCATCTTTATTATTGTTTTACATTTGTTTTTGGTAGTGTTGTAATTTAAAACTGCCTTTTTAGAGAAAATTACACATCAAGATTGTTTAACTTTTTGCAAGTGTCTAAACAAATGTACTATAAGCATATCCGACTTTTTCCCATGTATGTTTGTTGTTCTGGTTGGATTTTTTTAACTCAATTTTGAGGCAATTCCCGATAAGCTAGCTATTCTTAGGGTTGCTTCAAACCCGATGACAGTGCAATTTACAACCTTAAAAACTCTGTACCGATTAAATTTAAAAACGTGAGTATTTAGGTTTTTTAAATCGATTAATTTATTAGAACTTACTTCATAATTCATTGTATATCTTTAGTTACCGTGACTATACGTCCTGCTCGGGAAAGGACGATTTTCCCGCTGCCTGCCTGTCCTGTGCCTGCCTGCCTTTTTTTTCCGGCGTGAAACGCTAATGTCTTCAACCCACGTCGAGGGCACGGCGTGGGAATATGTCGGACTTCCACCGACTAAAAACACCCCTGGCCCCTTCTTCTGCTTTAGCCAGAGTCACAGGATCGCTCGCGCATACTCTGCGCGACTCTGGCTGGGTCTAGTCCTTTGGACTCCTTCTCAAGGGATGGGTGTAAAAAGCCCACCCCTCTGTGCCTGCCTGCCTGCCTTTTGTAAACAAACATACTATAAGTTTCAGACTTAAATAATCATTTTAGTTAGGTACCTAACCACATACATTTGGTATTATAATTAATTAAGAAAGTTGTTAAAAAAAAGTTGTTATAAAAACTTGTATCACATTTTACAGATGCAACCCTCTCCTTTGTAATAAGTGATCAGGCTTGCTTTATAACATTGTATTGGTTGGGCCCAATGTAAGGACTAGATTTTGGTTTTCATATGCTCTACATTATCCTGACTCAGTTGCTTGAAAGAAACGTGAATGGAATGTAATAAAATATTATTTATTTAGAAACTGCATATATTTGTCCAGTAATAGGATCGACTGTGAGAGAAGGTGGTAGTTCTGCTGCTATGTCCGCAAGCGCCTCCCATCGTGTTGCACGACTGCTCTCTGATTGACTTGGACTCGTGGCCTCCAAGGCGGGATCATCTCTGCGAATAAGATATCGTTGTAAATAAACTCAAAATAATCCCTTAAATGCAACAATTAAGAAGTATTTTTTGTATGAAGTCTGTTAACTCTTTTACATTATAGTCACATTTAGTAGAGTGCGTACTTAATTCCTAATCATGAAAAGCAGTAAAATCGATTGACAGATTTTATCAATACCTCGTTAGTAAACCCAAGTTTAACGACAAATATTATGGGGTTACGTAGGCAGGTAAGCTAATAGGATCGGCTCTAGTAAGCATTAGGCTGGTTGAATAGCTTAGTGGTTTTTTAATTTCTCCCCATTACATTTTGTACAACCATAAAATTGTTGTGCGGTAAAGTAGGTATAAACATTGTTTTTAAACATGGATGTCGCAAAGGGAAAGCCAGATGCTGTATGGGTGCAATAGTATAGGATTACCTACGTATCTATCTAACGAAATGCGGTATGAACCTTTCAGGTAAGGGTTGTGTAACATCTTCATACAGTTCATACTGTCAATTATCTTTTAGAATTACAATTGATGAATGTCCTCTGCCTTGAGCAGTGGCGCAAGGTAGAGGACATAGAGGACAAGTGGAGCAAGAATCGTACATTTTTAACCCTCAATGTCTACTCTCATCATATCTCGCAAATTTTGCAATTTTAGTTTAGTTATTTTGTACCTATGAGAGGTGAATTATGTGTTTGATAAAAATAAGTAGTAATTTAAAAGGTGTGGCGACTCAAAGTGGGGTAGAATAACTGAATGTCTACCTACTCGAACCCGACTCAAACGTAAGAGAACTGAAATAGTATATTGATGACTTAATCATGAGAGTTCTTAGCCTGGTTTGATGATAAATTTGGTGGTGGGAAAATGGGATATGGAAATCCTTATAAGTGAGAGTATCGATCCTGCTACATCTCAGTTTTCCAACTCCAACGTCGGTTATTTCGGGGGTTATTAAATAGTTTTGGTTCCCGTAGGTAAATGTTCTTTTTGAACCACAACCGTGTTGCCTAGCATATTTACATACCGATCCATCGCTCACAGACGACTTCTGTTCATCGTCAGCCAATAAGGGCTAACGGCTAGCTGACATGTTAAGTCTCTCAGCTTAATGAGAACACAGCACGAAATGTGGCCTGCCCTTGATGGTCTCACAATCAGATGACAAACACCCGTGTCTGTCAACTAGGACCCCTGGGGCAGAGAAGTGCGCTCATGTGCTGTTCGGCACCGCTCTATTCTTAGTTGCAGCATATGGAGCTCAATAGGGTCGACGTCTCATAGGACGATACGTTTTAGCGTTTTACCGTTAAGTACATTATTGTAAAACGCACACTAAGTACCCGTATTTTTACCGTATAATGCCGTGTTCAAAATGTTGGAACTCACTTTTCTTTTTCGTTATCCATTTCACTGGGCTCGTTTTCTTGCATATTTTCCGTTGGTGTCAAATCACTTTCATCCTTTGTTTCAGCTGATTTGCTGGAATCTTCCGTTGGTTTTAACGCAGATTTTGTGTTGTCCGCATCCGGATTATGTAAATCCACTATTTTTCCAACCAAATCTTCTAATTTATTAGTCTTCTGGTCTTCTTGTGGTGAGCTTAATTCAATATTGTCTGCCATACTTTTGGTCAAATATTTGATTTCCATATCTGTAAGTTTGCTCAGGCACTTAATAAAAGTAAAACAACTTCTTAATCAATAAAACAATTCATTACGCTTTCATTCGCTAACAAAATGGGCAAACACATTAGACAGTCCCTCTGACAACCTGCCATATTTACCTAAGGTTTATAAAATGTGATATGTTGTGAAACTGTTGCCTCAAGTATGTAGGTAAGTGCTGCTTACACATCTCAGTAATACAATAACGATCAAATACTCTCTCGTAATTAAAATAAGCAATTTCACCGAAAGTTTATTATTTACCTGAATGCCCCATAAAACTTTAAGCGTGCAATTTGTATAATTAATGAGTAACCTTACTAACATATCAGATGCTAATCTAAAGCGACGTTAGACACTTACCCTTTTCTGTTTTTAAGCTAGCATTCGATTTATTTCTAACTAAGTCTATGGGTTCTGTTAAAGTATCACTCGATGGAAGCGCTGATAGTTGTTTAGAGTCGTTTTCCGCTCTATAAATTATTTCTTCTGTATCTTTTGATAGGTCGTCGCTCATTTCTTCTTCGAATTGTATGCTTTTCTCTGAAACAGTTTACACGAATATTGTATGGCTGTTATTATAGTTTCCATGACTGATAGGCTAGTACCTATCTACTACTACCAAAAGCAAAATCCTATAGAATACCCTCTTTTAAGAAATATATTTTCCTTTTTGCCTAACACACTGTCCTTGAAACTACCTACTTATAAACATTGTATATAGTATGTTCTAAGGATATAAATAAATTACACCCGATTTGTTTTATGAAACACTTATTTTTAAAACAACTTGACAAGTCATTAATTATATTGTTCCAAATTCAAATAACTAGGTACGCAAGTACTTTGTAACTACGAAAGGGTTATTACCGAAATGCCACATTACCATACCTGCCGTGCTAGTGTTGACCATGTTTGGAGCACTGCTGGTACAACCCATGATCGAGTGAATTAAGCTCAGGAAGGTTCCATGGGTTCAAAGACTAAAGGGATCAGGAAAATGGTAAGTATCGGGCGCGATGTTGACAGCCGCGACGGCGACGGACAGCTGACCAGCCGTCTGCAGCACCTCGGCTCGACTGGCCGCCACACGATACTTGACTCCCCTGAGATCGTATCGTAGCTACCTATTATGGAAGGAGGCAGCCCGCTAAACTGACCTCGCACCCCCATCGCGTTTTTCCTATTAAACGAACGTAGTACATTCTTTGACTCGCAAATGGTTCAGTGAAAGACCTTTCTTCCGTTTAATTTATTTATAGAGCACACACTTAGTTTCTAAAAGGAAAGACAATAGTTTTGTTTGCTTTTGTAGATCAAATTGAGATTTGAATTAAGATAAAAATACAGATCATATACATATCTTGGTAAATTTTAGGGACATTATTTATATTTAAAAGAGTAAACATTTTAACTTGTAACGAGCTTACGGTAAATGCAGGACATCTTCTGAAATCTTAAAATTAGATTTTGATCTAGATTACATTTTCTCTAAATATACCTGGAGCATTCCGAAAAATACATCCGATGTTCATGATGGAAGTAGAAATACTAAATGCAAATTTATCTACTTACTCCCATTTTACCCCTAGTATCAATATTTTTGATACATGTGTTAACATGCATTGAGTATCTGTTACCTACCAGTTGCTTTAATTATCAAATGGCATGTTTAGGATCTCGCTTACCGCTACGTCATTGTTACCTTTATTTTATTAAGTACTTTTGATAAACGATACTTACCTAAATGTTAAATACCGTAAATAATATTGTGTGCAATAGGACCAACTAGGTAAGTCTGAAAATACTTGTTAATATTAATTTTCATGTTAATCGTTTTATACTCGCAAGCCAACATTCTATTTATGTTAAATGCCTCCAATTATGACTGAAATATAGACTTATAGCTAACAAAAGCTTTTGCTATTAACTTTAGCCTGGAGAGGTGAGAGAACTCCAGTTTATTTGTGATGTCACGTGAGGCCATGACTGGCAGCCGTAAAGTGCTTGGTCACACACTGTAATATTCAAAAACACTAACGTTTTATTCGGTAAGTCTTTAATTTTCTCATAATCAACACGGCCACATCATAACAATTAATGTCTAGTATTTAAGCACATAGCTATATGTCATCTCCCTTGTTAAACGTAGCTTACAAGCACAGACTTTTGAGTTCTTTCTTTTATTGATTTTTATATTTGCACTTCTTTGTTTAAATTATAATTAGCCGCCATAAGTATGTGAGCGGGTTTACTCTCACAAATAAAAGCTTTGTGGTTGGTTAAAGGTAAAGGTTCTTTGTTCTTAAATACACGCAATAGCTGGCTTACGGCTGCTACCCAACATACACTTATAAATTATGCCGTCTCCGCCTTACTCACGCCTCACTTTGTCCCATACAAAGTCGTTAGTTTACGCGATAATTTTACTTTTGTTCCTTAGGGTGTCTATAATTTGTTCGTAAATTCTTAAAGATCACTGGCTTTTTATCCTCTTAAAGTGGTTATATCTGTGAATTCGTAGATTTTAATATTTGTCAAGTAACGGCAAATTCCGTCTTCGCGAAAAAATTTAATTGTTACTAATGGAATGATTATTACTAAAAACGATAGATTTAATAACGAAGAAAACGCAATCCCCTGGCTCGAATAAAAGCCTCTCGACCGGGGGTGATAACGCGGCAGTTACAGATATCCGCTATCGATCTATGAATTTCATACTTTTTTTTAAATGACTTCCTAAGTATATCTTCATGCTTTGGAAGGATGCGACATAAACATTTGGTAAGGGTTCTCAGTATTTTGAGTAGGGAATACGAAAAATCTTTGCACAATATCGACTTACATACGCCTTTTAGGTAACAGACGTTAAAATTATTGTATGTACCTATGTAGTAATTTGAGCCATGTCTGGTCTGGACTTCCCGTAATCTACACAAAGATCAGTGGTTATAATGTTCTTAGCCTTCAAAAGCAACAGGACATGCTATCTGCCAGACAAATCGTTTCGTGCATGGCAAGCTTTATAGGTAGGTAGCTCTACCAACGGCGCGCTGTAAACTACCGTTTTCATGACCACCCGCTCTAGGTCACAGTTTTAAAAATAGTGTCTTATTTATTTGAATAACAAATAGGCATTTATGAAACTTAATTATGAAAAATTATAAATCAGACAGTATCAGCGCTTCTACAAGACTCTCCTAAACTTTAATCTTAATGTACTACAATAAATTTAATGCAAAACATTTTTAAATAAGTATATTTTTTCCTAGAATTCACTTAAAAATTTTGCTATGAATAAATAGGTGTGGGTATGTTGCGGCAGAAAAACTGTTTTGCCCGCCTTTTCGACTGTCTTCTAACGTAGTTAAGCACTAAAAAGGTAATTGAACTGCTTTGATAAATTGATGGTTTAATCGTTACAAAAAAAAGAAGGTGGCGGTAAGGTAACTACTAAAAAAGCTTATGAATAGAAAAATCTGTTTTTTTTAAGTGCCCTTTTCAAGACCTAAACATCTGCGAACCTAG
This sequence comes from Trichoplusia ni, assembly GCF_003590095.1. Taxonomy (NCBI): domain Eukaryota; kingdom Metazoa; phylum Arthropoda; class Insecta; order Lepidoptera; family Noctuidae; genus Trichoplusia; species Trichoplusia ni. The sequence goes on along the minus strand of NC_039478.1, from coordinate 13,502,737 downwards.
TTGCACTATCTTTTAATTGATTGTTACTTGTTTCTTCATCTTATACTTTGGTGGGAATCCGCTATATATAATGGAGAGAACGCGAAAGCTAAACTGGACGAGCAGTAAAGCGGGAACAACAGGGAAAGGTTAGCCATAGGAGACGACAAACCTAATGTGAATCTCACATACAACCAGTAAAGTAATCAGCATCTTGTTTAGATACTTACGTAGGTATTTAAAAGCTATGGAACTTATTTGTTGCTCTTTTATAGCTTCGTCCGAGATGCTTGAAATTATCTTTTTAATAACATTCAACATACTACTGTTAATTGAATGATGTTCATCATTCAAAGAATATGATTTGATTGTATCACCAGCACTTTCTCACCCGTTCCTACACTAGGTAATAGTAATCAGGAATAAGCTTCGCTAAAAAAGTTACTAACGGACACTGCGACCTTTAAATTTTAAACACGCATTATTTTGTTGGAAACAACTATTTTATAAAACGATAATTTTAACATAATGGCGAATAGCGTGCAAATTGTTTAGCCCTTCTTACTTAGTTCTTACCCACCTTCCACCTTAGTTTTTTGTAGGTGACACAAAATGTAAACGTATTTTATTATTACTAGATTTTGTTTTTTGTTGGATGTTGTATTATAAATCCAGCCCACTGGGCCACAATTCGGCTATTTATAGTTGCCGACAAATTAATAGAAATTCAGTACGGGGCGGAAGAGTCACTGTCAACACACTGAATTTCTTATTGTGTTGACAACATGCTAGGAGAATATGAAGAGTGTTAAATTTAATCCAATACGGTAAAACGGACAAAATAAAAATATTATATGAATACCTTTTTAAAATGTAAGCAAACGCATGCGACCCCCTCAAAAATACTATTTTCTATTTACCCCGTGAAACTCTATTCACCCCGTTTTACAGTATCTATTTTTTTACCCTGTTTTCTTGTCTTTGCATGGACGTTGGAGAAGAGGCCTTATAAGTGTATATGTAGCAGTTTCTTTTCTCTATTTAAATGGTTAATACTTATTCCTAAGCACTATTTTATAATTCAATTGTTCTTAATCTCAAGCAGCTACAGGATTTGTACTTTAGTACAATTAGTACTTTAGTACGTTAAAAGGTAGACACACAGACAAATTAAAAAAAGGAACAACGTAAATACTAAAATTATATTTCCAGTATTTGAGATGTTTAACGCATGTTTCTCATAATTCTGTAAAAAAAAACAATTCAAACACCTTTCATTAAATACATTAAGATCCCAAAAAAGTTGTCTTTTATTATTTTAAATAAACTGATTGTTTTCAAAAAAACATGTTAACATTAATAATTCATAACAAAGACGACAAGCTAGATGAGAAAATAAATATTCTAAGATTTTGCACAGGGACATGGGCCCGCCTCGGCTATGGTTAGTTCGCCGCTCAGTGCAATCGCCTCTATTTCAATCGCTGCATCTTTTGGTAACTTAGCCACTTGGAAAGTAGCGCGGGCCGGGGAGTCCTTGGGGAAAACTAAAAATAATAATAATATACGTTAAAAAAAAATCCTCGTTGAAAAATATACTCCACAAAAGAAGATAATAATTAGTTTCAACGTGCCTACAATAACATTAGTCAACACTTAATTACTGAGCTGACTATAAACAAAGACCAAACAACTGATAAAACATTATCTTCTTTGGGGTAAAAACATGACATGCCAGTAAAAATTATACCTACACAACGCCATGGAACTTTAAAATGAATGGCAAAAACTTTAAAGATAAAAGTTATAAGAGCACTTTATCTACAAAGGAAACGCAAATGTTCTTTATGTTCGTGTTTCGTTAGTAGAAAGCTAAGGTACATTCTAACGCTAAGGTATTGTTATATCTTGATCTTTTTATACAATATAAGCACTAGATACTTCGTGTAGGAGGAAAATACGTTTTATTTTATCAATATAATTAAGTATTGTACTTAATAAAGTTTTTGCAATCTGTAGAAGATTGCAAAAACTTAACATTCTGTCTAAAATTTAAGTTTTAAACGATGACCTACCTAAAAGAGAATTTTCCATTTCTTAGCGATAAGCGGACTAAGAAAACACAAAAATGGTAGTACAAACTTTTCAACTTAAACAATGAAGTAATTCGGAGCAAACGTAGACGGACGGAGCCTCAGTGATGGAGTTCCCATCCTACAACTTAGAAATTGCGAAAGCGAGTCGCAATCCTAGACAACGTAGATCGTAGAGCCGTGTCATGCTTGCACAACTTTAATAATGCGACTTTGAATCGAAATTGAACTATAAGCAGGTGGTTAGGTGCTAAGGTTAATGACATCAACCAAATAATAAAGAGAAATACTTACATTCCGCATAAATTTCGTTTACAGCTTGGAAGTCCTCAATGCGTGCGAGTAAGATGGTGGTTTTCAAGACAGACTCGAGAGAAGCTCCTCCAGCTTCAAGCACATGCTTCAAGTTGGAGAGAGCCTGGCGGGCTTGAGCGTCGGCACCGCCAGGTACAAACTGAGCCTGAGGGTCCATCCCGAGGATTCCCGACACATAAAGAGTTCTATCCGCCAGAATGGCATGGCTGGGAAAGAAGAACATAAAGTTCAGGTAAGTCAGGTAACAAAACAACTAACCGAAACTATTCACCTAAGTGACCAAGTAAAAATATTTATATGTAAATGAAGCCACACAACTGACTTGGTCTTCAGCCATATTTACATGACTAGAGCTCTCTTTCATACATTTAACATAAATGGGTCGTTGCACTTTAAGTAAGTATTTTCCATGAGTTTTCCACCAGCTGTGTGGTTTAGTAAAATACATCCATGTATAGGGCTTAATCTCATTTTATATCGTTGACAGGTCTGTTAGAAGCCAAGGTATTCCATTAAATTGAACTAGGGAGTTTTTTTTATAATTATTCAATCAATTTTACACACCTGTAAGGTCCAACGGGCTTGTAGATGTCGGGTGAGGTCACTATTGTCTTGGTCACTTTATGAGCGTTAGTTTTGGTCGCACTCATCTTGGTCAATACGTCTGTCTTAATCTTACTCTCAAGATACTCTGAACTTGATTAACAATAAATTTTGTTATAGCGCTTGCGGGGTCACCAGTTCATTCCAATTATAATATGCTGTTGATAAACATGTGTCTCCAAGATATGTTGAGATAATATTCTACTCAAATATTTAGAACCAAATAATAACCATATCAAAATGTAAAAGAGAAAGCAAGGACAAAGATTTTGATCTATCAAAATCTTTATTTTATAATTTAAATTGTCGTACGAAATGAGGGACAAAAGGAGGTCTTACTTAATAAGACCTGCTGAAACAGCAAAAATTGTAGGGTGGTTGAATCAATGGGCCCCAATTCTGTTATTTCCAATGCCCGATGAACGAATGGAAATTGAATAAATTGGCACTGTTCGTATTTTTTTTAACACAATAATTTGAATTTGGCGGATTACTCACATTCAATACTATGAATTTCCATTTTTTGGCAAATTATTATTATATTTTCAACGGCAAAATGCTTAAGAGAATAGTAATAGTTTCAAGTTTTATCCAATTGGAATTCATTCATCGAGCATCGTAAATAGAAAAATGGTGCCCACAAAGTGGACATATAAATTTTGTATTGCTTACAACAGAAATATTTTTTATATAAGTTTACAATAAATGGACAAATAATCACCACTACACTTCAGCGTAAACACTACGGTAATAAAGTTTGTTTCTAAGTGGTGTAAAACCAAGTGATGTTTCTTGTAGAGTACATAGGTCACAGGTATTAAGCAAACTAATTAAAATGACAAAGCTATTGCATATAAACTAGCATTGTTCCCGTCGTACGACGTGTGACTGTAGATATTGAAAAATGTAGATTGTGAACCTATTCTATTTATTGGAAATAAATTATTAATAATAAAAGTTAAAAAACAGGGAATTACAAATATTTTTTGGTAAAGGGGATGAATAGCGACAGTAAATGGAGATGATGATGATCTCTGTATTATAGCTCAGCATTAAATAATTATCAAAAAGTGCAATAAACATAAATGCTTGTTCTTAATAGAAAATACCAAGTGTAGAATTAAGAATATATTAACTATTCGTGGGAAATCATAAAATGGCTCCTTCCGCTTTGGGTCGAGGAGAAGAGAGCGTCAGACTTCGTTTGCCATTCGTGGCCGGGGCCATGTTACCGATGTGAGTACTGAAAACTAGTAAAGTGACCGTATACCGTATTTATTTGTTCGTTGCTGGTTTAAGATGTATTTTCATTTTTCGTTCAGCATCTTACGTTGTTGACTGTTATATGGAAGAAACGTTTTTTATGACTTTATCCCCAAAAAGTAACCCTTTTGCCGTCGACATGTTACATAATTAAGTTACTTCACTACTTTAGGTACTAATCTGATGGGATTAAGTGGATCACGTGAATGGAGGCTGGAGAGCGTCTGGACAAACATAGGAACTTGTGTGACAGACGGACAGACGTCGATAGTTCAGTGGTAGGTTATTTTCTTGATTTGATTATACTATTATTCGGTAAGGTTACAAAACTCAAACTCAAAATAAAACACGAATCCGGATAACTTTTTTTATTAATCTTTAATCGTAGTGGTAGTTTCATTAACATATTATTTCAAACGACCGTGGCAAAAAAAAATTCAGATACGAAAAAGATTCTTCAACCACCATAAAGAATAAACAACTTCTCTTCTTTAGGTTCAGAAAAAAACCTACAATTCAGTCGTTTAAAGATAACCGCTGTTATCGCTGTAATTTAGACGAGTCTTTGGAATTCCTTCCTATATTGAACTTTATTCAGTCCTAAACATAATCAAATTGGTTTAAGTGTAGATTAGTAAGTATGCACCATAAGTACTTATCAAGTATCCTGAGTCTCCTTGATGACTTTTAAAATAAAAATTCGCTTACACAAACTGAACTCTTACGTACTACTCTAGAATCTGTTGAAAGTAAAACTGATGTGCAGTTTAACGTGCTAAACCCTAATATTGTTTGAATACACAAGTAACAAGTAGCGGCTACTAAACCCGGGCACAAGGACAAGGGCCAGCCTCGGCGACAACAAGATCCCCACTTAAGGCAATGGCTTCTATCTCCACAGCTGCATCTAACGGCAGCTTCCCGACCTGAAAAGTAGCGCGGGCAGGACAATCTTTCGGAAAATCTGAAATAATAGAAAAAAAAACTTAAAAAAACTTTTAACGAAAAGTCACCAAATCTGGATCCAAAACTCATTTGCAGGTGATAGTAAAATTCCTGATAATCGTTACTGTCGAAAACCTGAACGACGAGATCAGATCAGAAGTCGCTCTTTGTAAAACACTGGTATTTATCTGCATCCGGTTAGATTGGAACAGACCCCAACATAGCTGGGAAAAGGCAAGGATGACGATGGTGAGCTATGTCGTAACAGTTTTAACCCGTAAAAATACTTACACTCCGCGTATACTTGATTTACAACTTGGAAGTCACCCATGCGAGCTAGCAATATCGATGTTTTTACAACGGATTCGAGAGAAGCGCCTCCCGCGTCTAACACTCGCTTTAAATTTTCCAGAGCCTGTCGGGTTTGGGCTTCGGCGCCGCCACAAACCAATTGCCCCTGAGGGTCCATTCCAAGAAGTCCAGAAACATAAAGAGTTTGATTGGCTAAAATGGCTTGACTGAAAAGAATAACCGATAACGTTTTAAAGACATATAAATTCCGTATATATCGTGATATTTGCCTTGAAAAATGGGTATGTAGGTAGTTAGTTAGTATATAAAAACAGTAATTCAACCTGAAAGGTCCAACGGGTTTATAAATGTCTGTCGATGTAACAATCGTCTTTGTAACCTTATGTATATTCGTTCTCGATGGGTTTTCTGGTTTTGGGGGCTCATTCATCTTAGAGAGCACATTCATATTGTTCTTAGCCTCTGTTTTTTCTGAAGTCATCGCGATAACAGAGTTGCCTTTTCGTTATTTATTAATATTAATATAGTAAATAAACAAGCTTTGTAACTATATCCGACACTAACGAAAATACTTTTTTTCTTGACAATTACGGCGATCAGGAAGGTTTTATCAGTTTGAGTTCGATGAGGTCTTATGTAAAGTCTTAATAATTATGTAGTCTTAGGATTTGTAAAAAAGTCATTGCTTAGACTACAAATTGTCAGATTGTCATGACGTTTATAATCACCTTATTGGACCGTGGGTAATCTTAGAAAACCTTTTGGCGGGCGGTGTGGTGGTGATATAGGTACAGCTCTGAACGTATTTAGATATTGCCTTTAAACTAATGCGATAATAACTCGAGGTATTCAGCCATGAATTGGAGTTCCATTTGTTTAGGTAATCCAAATAAAGCAAACTTTCTTCGTGTCTTTTTATTAAAACTCCAGTCAACAAAACGAGACTAAAATAAATGTAAAAAAAAACAATAAAGAGTATTTAACAAATCAAATATAACACAAAAAGTATAGCAACAATCCCGATATCTAATTAGAACGAAACATATTATTTATATAATATGAATACTACATACCACTGTTGGCTGTGGCCAGGGCCCCAATTTAGCTATTTACAATGGCCCATGAATGAACAGGAAGGCACTTGGATTAAATTTGAAACTATTCTTATTCTCTTAAGCATTTTGCCAAAACAATAATTGGAAACTATAAATATGAAATATCATATTTATAGTTTCCAATTATTGTAGGGGCGGAATCCTCACGGTCAATAGACCGTGAGGATTCCGCCCCGTACTCAATTATTGTATTGGATTAAATACGAATAGTGCCAATTTAATCCAATTTCCATTAATTGATCAGACATTGTAAATAGCGGAATTGGGGCCCAGGAGGTTTATGCTCACCGTAGGGAAATATTGGCTATTGGTTGAGCTCACATTTTCTGTATTATCTATCTAAGGGCTGATTTTTTCAATCATCAGTTAACTTTTATCTGAGAAATAAATATAGCCGTTTGACATAATGTATTTGCTATACAAAAGCTGTCAAAACGTCAAATATATTCGACCAAGACCGAGTCCGTAATGTGGATATCCGAAACCGAACCAAAGTTCGAGACGTAGATGACACAATAACGAGCCTGAACTGGACCTAGGCTAACTGGGCACTAGTTTTACGAAATAATAAAATCCTAAGGTGATCTGTTTTTAGTAGCAGTGAGAACGTTCTTTCAACAGAAAATTAATAGGAAATCAATTTTTTTTTATTGCTTGCTTTATAATCCGTAAAGAGTATTTGTTTACTTGTTTTGTATGGACAAATATATGCCAGCCTAAACTAGTGGATCCTAGAAACCTATGTATATTCTGTATATTTTGATTCACGTTTATTTTTATTTTCACGCGCATTATGAGGGTAAAGAATATTTAATAAATTTTCTACATTTCTAAACACGGATAGAAGTATTTTCAGATGATAAAAAATGCATAATTAAATTCGATTTTGTGGCGGTTTTTTGCTAAATACTATAAAAAACGACTCTCGTGCTCGAAAGCTACAAGCCCTCCTGTCCTCCATCAATCTACATATTCTTCCCCTTTCTGCCACTCACTTTGCCCCGAATTCATCTCCTTCTTTGCTTGATCTGATGTTTGTATCGTCTCCTTCTAATGTTTCTGACCATGGTTAACTTCCTGCTAGTTTTTCCTACCACAACCTGCTCTTTCTTTCATATCGCATTCGTAACCCTAAAGTCAAACCTCAACTCTTAAAGTTACGCAGCTTTAAGGGTATGAATCTAGAGGCATTGCGCTATGATGCCAGTCTTATTGACTGGAGCCCTGTGGTTGATGTCTGCGACATTGACGACAAAGTGAACCGATTAACATCTACCTTGCTTGGTTTGTTCGACCGACATGCCCCGGTTCGTTTGGTGAAAGTTCGTCGTGAACCGGCTCCTTGGATCACACCCGCCATAGTTGATGCCATGGCCCGGAGGGATAGAGCTAAACGCAAATATGACCGTAGGCCTACTGCTGACAATCTCCTCCACTATAAAACCGCACGCAACCGCTCATTTATGCCAGGCCGCCAGGAGAAAGCACTTTCACGATAACCTAGTTGATCGTAGCTCTGGCGATGTCTTTAAATTTCTGCGGTCTGTTGGAATCGGTAGGCCTCTGGCCTAGTCTAGCTGCCGATAGTGAAATTGACCTTTCTTCCTTAAACCACCACTTTTCTCTCCTCCCTATTACTCTTGACTCCTCTACTAAATCTTCCACCCTACTTGAACTCACCTGCCTACCTCCTCCTCGCTGTCCACATTTCTATTTTTCTCCTGTTACCGAAGACGACGTCAGAAAATCCGTTTTAGCCATTTCCTCCACTGATGGTGGGTAACGATAACCTGTGCTCTCGTATGATATTCCCCATTCTCCCACAATTACTCCCCATTCTTTCACATTTATTCAACTATTCTCTCTCATCCAGCTCCTTTCCTTCAGCGTGGAAACTCGCTCATGTTATTCCTCTCCCGAAATCTTCGAATCCTTCCTCTTTCTCCCAATACCGGCCTATTTCAATACTTCCTTTCCTCTCCAAAGTACTTGAGCATATAGTCCATCGCCAAGTTTCAGATTTTCTGACGTCTTTCAGCCTCATTTCCCCTTTCCAATCCGGTTTCCGTCCTGGCCACAGTACCGTCACAGCTCTCCTTAATGTCACGCATGATATCCGCTGGGCTATGGAAAATAAATCTCTCACTATCCTTGTACTTCTTGACTTCAGCTCTGCTTTTAATTCTGTGGATTTCGACATCCTCCTAGGAGTCCTGCAGTCTCTTAATTTCTCCTCCTCTTCCTTGACCTGATTTGATTCATACCTCCGGGGTCGTTCTCAGCGAGTCCGCCTTGATGAGAGATACTCTGATTGGTGCGATCTTGTTGCAGGTGTACCCCAAGAAGGTGTCCTTTCTCCACTCCTATTTTCTGTCTTTATTAACTCCATTTGTACATTCATCTCTTCAAACTTTCACCTTTATGCTGATGACCTGCAGGTTTATCGACATTTTTCTCTGCCGGAGATTGATTTGGCTATAGATGCCATAAATTGTGACTTAGTCAGCATTGGCAAGTGGGTCGATCTCGAGCTTATGGTCTCTAAGTTAACCCTGCAAAATCTAAGGCTATGATTATTGGCAGTAGGCACTATCGCAACGCCATTGATTTGTCCTCTGTAAGGCCTCTGTGTCTTGATGGCGAGGTGATTCCTTACTCGGACACTGCCAAAAACCTAGGGGTGTTAATCGATTCACACCTCTCATGGCGTGATCAGGCCAACGAGGTAAGTCGCAAGGTCCACTTTTCCCTTCACTCTCTACGATGCCTGCAAACTTTTCTTCCCTACAAGACCAAAATTGTATTAGCCCAATCGCTGGTTCAACCCATTATCGACTATGCCAATGCCTGTTACTTGGATGCCACCGAGGAGCTACTTAATAAGCTTGAGAAGTTGCAAAATTTGTGTATCCGATTTGTCTTTGGGCTAAGAAAATATGATCACATCTCTCAGTTTCGCAAAGAACTCAAGTGGCTCCCGATTCGCCTTCGCAGGAACACTCGTATCCTATGTCTCCTATATAATGCCCTTCACAATCCACTATATCCTTCCTACTTGCGTGATCGCTTTTCCTATATTCCCCCTCCTGATGCCTTTTGCAGATCACATCTTAAGTCCAATCTCAAAATTCAACCCCACTCCACTGACTTCTACTCCTTTTCCTTCACCGTTCATGCAGCGAGACTGTGAAATGCGTTGCCGCCTAACATTCGTGACTCCAAATCTGTTGGTCTATTTAAACATCATTTAAAGAACACTATCTTGCCTCTGTAAGATAGTCTAATGTCATTGTCCATGTAACTTTATTTATAAAACATATATGTATATATTTATATAAGTATGTATTTTTTTTATAGTTGTATTTTTATTGTCCTATATTTGTTTACACACTGTGTCTATGTCTTTCCTTTTCTTATCTCCTGTCGCAGGTCTGCTGGCAGAAATTTCTAAAGAAATAAGCGTACTGCTTATTTATTTCTTTGTACCTAATGTATTCTAACTTTTATATTTCTCTTTGTATGTTGTGTGTACATAAATAAAAAAAAAATATAATATGTATATTCCGTTATGAAATTGTTTTCACACAACCGTAGTAGAAAATAATTTGTAAGTAAAACAAATATGCTTTAATTTGAAAACCAAAGCGAAACTTACTTTACTACTTACTTATTTTTGTTTACAGTACTTTTATTTTTAAATCATAACCAATGTGTGTACCAATTAGCGATAATCCCTATTTTTAAAATGAGCCCACTACGAGGGTTCTCCGACCCACCACCAATGCGGCAAAAATGAGTCTTCTACCTGGGCCCCCGGTTCGGAATGTGTTAAGGGAACTTGACGCTGTTGAATATCGATATTCAAATAAAACAAGGTGCTTTAGAGTTCTCCAAGCAATTCTTTAACCTCCATTAAAATGATCTAATACCGGCCATTTTTTATTCCTATAACGGAAATAACGTTTAGACTTTAACATTTTCTTGAACAAGGATCTGGTTGAGAACAGGAGTCTCCAGCTCCTTCTTTTATCTCAAGATCTCCACTTAAGGCAATGGCTTCTATCTCCACATCTGCACCTAGAGGCAGTTTGCCGACTTGGAAAGTAGCGCGGGCAGGACTATGTTTTTTAAAGTCTGAAATTAAATGAGAGAAACCACTTGAAATAACTTTTGTTATTATAAGGTGTCGGGTCATCATAGGCGGTAGACTATTATTGTGGCTTCTACAGTCTTCTTCAGCCATAATACTAATCTATACTTCTATACTAATATATAAAGCTGAAGAGTTTGTTTGTTTGAACGCGCTAATCTCAGGAACTACTGGTTCAAATTGAAAAATCTTATTGTGTTGTATAGACCATTCTTCGAGGAAGGTTTTAGGCTATATACCATCACGCTGCGACTAATAGGAGCCAAGATACAATGGAAAATGTGGAAAAAAACAGGGAAAGTTATTCATCTTCGAGGGCTTCCGTTCAAAAATTCCTAACTCATATCTTCTAATCACGCGGACGAAGTCGCGGGCAGCAGCTAGTATTATATATTCCACCTTTTGATTCTATCATCATGCTAGACTTTAATGGCCTTTTTAGATGTTCACCACCATGGCCAAAAAGGAGTCTTCCCCAATCATCGTAACCGATACAATACTTACAACAACCGTATATTTTATTAACAACTGGGAAATCTTCTATTCGGGCCAGCAAAATAGTTGTTTTTATAACAGATTCGAGAGAAGCGCCTCCGGCCTTTAAGACATGCTTCATGTTTTCCATAACTTGTTTGGTTTGTTCTTCGATGCCACAAACCATTTTGGCCTGGGCATCCAAGCCAAGGACTCCAGAGATGTAAAGAGTATTATTAGTTAAGATTGCTTGGCTGAAACCCAAAACTTCGTTATATTTTTGAGCACATAAATGGGTACCTAATGAAACTTAATATATAAGATAGAAAAATAAAGAGACAATAAGTAGTTGTTTCTACAGGGACTCGACGCCACCTCTTAACTAAGCATGATTTAGTTGCGAAAGAGAGAATACTTTACGCCATCATATGTTCATACGCTTTCTCGCTTCGAGGCGGGCGACAATCATATATTAAGAGATTGGTAGTCAGACTCCAGATGCTTCTATATACCCGTGGTTCAAAAATATATCTACACAATGGTCAGTTTATACACTCGTAGAAAATCGATCGAACACCGCCCTGTCTTCTATGCTGCTTGTATCGCCATCGCCATATTAAGCGAATTTCAGTCTACAACTGAGACCGTACTTTCCTCTATATATCTATAATTAACTACCTATGTACAAAACTGTTATATAGTATTTTAATATTTCAAACCTATATGGTCCAACGGGTTTATAGATGTGTGGTGATGTTATAATGGTCTTTGTAACTTTATGCATGTTCCTTTTATTTGTTTTTGCTGACTTCGAAACCTTATGCATCTTCGAGACCATGGTCATCTTATTTTTAGTCATCGTCCTCATCATCATCATCATCATTGTAAACAACAGTTATACTTTTCCTTATTTATACAGTAAATAAATCCAAAAAATGAATAAAATATCTTGACCCTCCCGGGGTAATGACTTTATAAAACAAAATTATGACAATTAAGGCGAGATGATGGGTTTTGCTCTTGATAGTCTAAAAAGGTTTTATAAGTCTTTTAGAAGTTTAATAGGACTTATACCATTTTACTACCAGCAAACGCTTCCACTACGCAATAAAAAACCGCAATGAGAAGGAAAATTATAAAATACGCATGTAGAGAAAAATAGTTTGCGCAATAAAATAAGTAAAAATTGCGGCGGCATTGGTACAGCCCTGCTCCAGCTAATATTATATGCTTTGAGACTGGCGCTAAGCATCAATAGTTACCTAGGCCCTAGGCCTTACTCGAATTACTGGAAATTCCATATAGATTTAGTCCGTTGCGAATGGAATAAAATGGCCTTTCAGTTTTACTTTTATCAGCTCTCTTTAAAATTTGATGGATATAGCTTTGCAAGCCATACTGTATGACGGATTGTTACGGTACAATGCTAAGTCGTATTACGTAAAGTAAGTATTATGCGTAAAATATTAGTAAAAGTACAGTCAGTTTTTTATTACATAAATTTAGTTATATGATATGAATGTGAATGAAAGGTTCGTGTCTAAATTGGGTCCTGGATATTTAAGAGAGCGTATGTAATCTAGCAAAAAGCAGGTACAGTTGATTAGAGTGTTTTCGGAAAATGTGAAATTTTAATGTTACTGTTTGATAGCATGTACGATGATCTATATTTGAATTAACAACAAACGCCGGCGCCGTTCATGAGTGTACCGCCATGATATTGTGTGTCTATCAAAGACATTATATACTCTATTTGGTGTCTGTAACCTTGCGAATCTGTGCAATGTGTGACTGTTTTGAATCTGTAACTTTTTGTCTTCTGACAATAATATTGACATTTTGTTTTGGTTTTCATTCACCAGCTGCTTATTATATTTATCTAACGAGTAATCACTTCATTACATGCGTTTACTTTAACTATTAAAGTAAAATGACTCATAACTTGAAGAGAGTTCGATAGTTAAAATTCATAACTAACAAATACTTCTTCGGAAGTGTTCAAAGAGACACGCAAGATGAATGAACTGAGTGATAATTACAAATCAGGTGCGTATTTTAAGTAAAATTAATTCTAACGGCTTGTATAACATTTCGTATTTTTGTACTAAACTTCCTCGGTTCGTTCTATTAGCCTATTGTATTGGTTGAACTATTTTCCTTGAGAACATTAATTCTCTTTCGAGTGTTATTGATATTTTTTCCAAATTTCACCATAAACAATGTCGCCAATTTCGAAATATATGATGATAAAAAGAGCAAAATTTGAATGTTACTTTTTTATCTGAAGATATTAATCTCAAGCTATTTTTACAGATTTGGATTGTGCTGTATGTTTACAAAAGTGTAACCATCCAACCCAGTTACCATGTAGCCATGTATTTTGCTTCCTCTGTGTAAAGGTAATATTAATCTTAGAACAGTTCATTTTTATACTATTGACTTGACTATAAATTAATTTTCAGTCATTGTTTGTTCTTTGGTTAATATGACCTACTACAAAGTCTGTGGAATGTTTCAGGGTATTGCTTTTCAAAGTAAAAAGTGTGCTATGTGTCGAGCAGTGATACCATCCAATTACTTGGATAATCCAATATTACTAGGAACATTGTGTGAAGAACAAGGAAATACTAATTCCACTCAAGAAGTGTACCAGTGGTTCTATGAAGGAAGAAATGGTATTTTAATTATACTTGTAACATACATTATATTGGACTATACTAAGATACATTGTACTATCTTATGCTTCACAATTTAGTTGTGAGTTCAAAATTACTAACAAAATGCACATTAATTAAGCTGGATCCATTACACCTCTTCTTATACTACACTAGAAAAAAAGTAACTTATTTGGTATACAAGAGTGTCATAATTTAATTGTTTGACAGAAAATCACATCACTGCCATTTAATTCTTTGTTAAAGGTTGGTGGAAATATGACGAACGTAGTAACTCTGAGTTAGAAGCTGCTTACTCTTCTGGTGAAGCCGACTGTACCCTGCTCTTAGCTGGAACTCTATATAACATAGACTTTCAAAGTATGACACAGGTTAGGCGAAGCGACCAGACACGGCGGCGTCGGGTGCGACGAGATACACCTATGTTTCCTGCAAAAGGTAATTTTATAATTTATCAAAGTAATTAGAGTCTGTCGAAATTTGATATTAATAAAAAATTGTCAACATACAGGAATAGCTGGCATAAAGACTGATGACACAACTACAAGACAAACAAAGAGTGATGATGAAGATGATGTTATACTTGTTCCAACTGAAAATGAAGTTATTGAAATAAGTGATGAGGAAAATGAGATGCCAATTGAGCCTGTTTCAGAGCCACATGAACATGTTAATAATTTGATTGACAGTATCAGGTAATTCACTTAAGGTAAAATATATGATAAATGTATAAAAAAAGTTGTTTAGAATCCAGACTGTTACTATTTTGATTTATTGGCACACTTCATGATTGGCTCATTGTCAAGCCTATGTGTGATAATTCTATTTTTTTTTATTAAATATTACACAAGACATAATATTTTTTTTTTTTCAGTTCTATGAGCCTTCAAGAGCCAAACACAAGAGATCTAGACCATGAAGATACCTGATCATAGTATATTACTCAGCCTACTTAATTTTTAGACTTCCGTAAAGTTTTTACATTGTATGTTAATACAATAAATATTATATTTTTATTGTTATAAATGACTTTTCTTTTACTATTTTTTCATTTAAGTTTGACTGTATTCACTTTTAGGCAATGTTTTAATAACAAATGCAAGAAGTGTATATGAGTTGGGCAACAGAATAAGTCCCTAAATAGTTCCACTTCTCTACGTTATTCTCTAATTACGTAAATTATTGACTATATGATATTTCTTATTTTCGAACAGCGATTAGCCAGAAGATTGTGTCTTAAATCTGACTAATCCTTTGTGAACACGTACCATGCTTTAAAAAGTTGTATGATAAGGTTGTGAACGACCTGTTTCTAATATTCTTTAATTGTTTAAAGTCGAATTTTGGTCCACAATTTCCACGTTTGAGATGAATTTGTGGAGGTGCGAATGGACGAGAATGAAATTAATTCTACACCAGCAACTAGCATTAACCAGATTTTCTGCGCACAGTTTAATTTAAAATAGATTTTAGACATTTTCTATTGGCAACCCTGATGTTGACATTGTCAAAATCAGATGTCAATAAAGAATCGACTGATTTGAGGTTAAGTTATACTATTAAGAAAGACTACATAATTGCTGTTTAATAAAGAATTACAAATCATAGGTAAGGTGTAATCTAACAAAAATATTTTGTTATTCTTTAATTGAGAAGAATATGCTATATTGATATTATTTATTTCAGAAAAATGCAGAGGCTATTTTTGTGCGCTATGAAGACGTTTTCGGCATTTCGTAGTTTACCAACTAACAATTTACGTTTATCGATGTTTAGCAGTCCTCAACAGCTCGCTCAAGAACGATTGTTACAGCCTGCCATTCCTATGATAAATTCGACCTGTAGTTTTAAAGTAAAAGGGCATGTTCGACGCCGATGCAAATCGTGTTATTTTGTTGTTAGAGATGAAAGATTGTATGTAATTTGTCCCAAATCCCCTCGTCACAAACAGATGTCAATGAAACCCAAGCCATTGAACACTTGGATTTTAACTCATGCTACTCAGGGTAGAGCAAGACCATGGTAGGATGAAATACTGGTATGTTTGAATTAGAATGTTATTAATTAGTAGTAAGAAAATAATAAAGTAATTAATTCCTAAATAGCAATAGTTTTATTAAATTTATGCACTGGTAGTCCCTACAGCATGCTTGCCAGGCAGTTAAAAAAAAAAAACTTCTTGACTTCACAAATAATGAGCTGTTTGGCACTATGGAAGTGTTACCAGACGACCAGCCCATCAGACAGCACAAAATGTAGCTATATAATACCAAAGTTACAGCACTTACCATGCCGTAAAGGCGTAAAAGCTGAATAGATGCGAAGACATTATTTCAGAAGTGTGTTGAAGCTGGTCATTTCTGCTACCATTTATTTGTGAAGACCCAAAAAATATACACATTCTACTTACACCATTTTCATATTACTGCAATATAGGTGCAATGCATATAAAGTAAGGTCTATTAAAATGTCTTGCTTTTGTATCACACCTTATATTATGTTGTTATTTTGGGACCACAGGAAATCATTAAAGAAAGCAAAAAAAAATAATGATCAAAATTTAGATCAGTATATTGAAATTCATTACAAACATTACATGTGTACAACCCAACTGGATATTTGACTTGAAACAATTTAATTTCACGATACACTTGGTTGCAATTTAACAATTGCTTAGAACAGGGATGTGACAAATCATGTTTTAGAAGAGGACAAGAGACCACAGACAATTTACATTACACATTGATGGTTCTCATTTCAGTAGAAAAAGACATCACTTAATTTATTGGCAGCAGTAGCAATGACTATATTTTCACTTTGTTACTAAGCAACGAATTTGTGTTGTCCTCTCTCTCAACAATCCAATGTATATCCAATTAAGATACTTAAGAGTATAAATAAAACTAACATTAAAACTATTGTAGAATTGAACATTTAATCCCCAGCTTATAAAATATTACACAAAGTAATCTGGAATGAAGTTAAAATTACTCAAAGTAATCAAGAATTAAGGAAATATTAATAAATTTACTTTCACTTATCTAATTGAATTAAGTAAAAAACACCATGGATTTACTTGTCTCTTACTTTGATAAGATCATTAAGATCTAATGCTACACATATTTCCTTGGATTCAGTTCGAGGATTCCGATCCAGTATTTCAGTGATAGGGTAATAGTTATCTCTGTTGTCCACATTCCATCCAGAGTACTGTAACATAAGAAATAAATAAAATAATTAAACTTCACAAACATAAACATGACACTACAAGACTTATGAAACACAATACTACTCATATCATTTAAGGAAAGTGAAATAAATGTGAACTGTCTACTAATGCCGCATGGCTGTTTACATTTAGTGGTACAACATCCAGCAACACCTATGAAGAAATACCTACTGAAAATAACATACTTTTATCATTACTCATATATAGGTATGAATACCTGAAAAATATTAAAACTTACCACACATGTACACTTATGCAAAATTTTCCCATTTGATTCCATTGGAATAAATTTTTGCAAAAGTGCCTTTCCATCTATTTTCCACAGATTTAGTTCATCCAATTTTGAAGTGACAGTATCTCCATTCCATTTGACGTCAGATTTTAGCAATACAAAGTTTCCAGACTGTAATAAGTTTATTATATTATTATAAAAATTATACAGGTTTGATAAAGGAATTTAAAACTAATTGATTCATTACTCACATGGAAATGCTTTGGTACATCTTTAGACTGACTTGAGTCAGACTTGTTTCCATCAGAACCATTTTTCTCATCATCCGAGCCTTCCTCTTCGTCTAGTTCTCCCTCCTCATCTTCTGCTTCCTCATCCTCCTCACCTTCACCTTCACTTTCCTCTGATGAAGAATTCTTACGTTTCTTTTTGGTGTTGTTCAGAGACACCTTGGATGTTCGTTTACGAGGTCCTCTTCCAGGTTGTTCAGTCTGTAAACATTTATGGAGAAAAATTACAAATAAAAATACTAAGACACTAATTATAAAACAGAAACTATATCTGATATGATCGAGAAACATCCTCAACACTAATATTTTATTCATCCATCAGTTTTAAAAAAGTAACAGAATCGTAGCTAATTGCTTTAGAATGTTAAAATCCATTCTTATTGCATTTGAAACCTTTTCAAATTGAATGTTGATAATAGTATGATAGTACGCTATCTATTCGACAGAACCTAACCTAACTACATGAGTGTTTATACTTACAATACATCCCTTTAAAACTTAATAGCAAAAATATAAAAATAAATCTATAAACAATACATATAACATACATTTCACGTCAATAGAACTGAGTTTTTAACAAAATGTTACCCAAGAATTTGTATACATTCAATACTTACAGGATCGGCATCCGGCGTCCAATCTTCGCCCGAGTCTTGAAATTCTTCTGGTTCACCGCCCGGTTCAGAGCCGTCAGAATCATCGTCAGTCTTCTTTACCGATTTTCGTTTACGCATATTTGTTGAAAATATCACAAATTGACAAGAAACAGAAATCCACAACCCACGCCAAAGCCTCAAAAAGGCAAGCAACAAGCAAACCGTGCAAACCAACGAAAATGAAACTCTTGGTTGCTGAAAGGCGCTAGTATCGACTTCGACAGCACAAGCAAACCAAAAGAAAAGAATAAATGGCTGAAAACCATAGATAACTCGTGAGTATTATAAAATATAATCTGAAATTTAACTTGTAATATTTTTTGTGATTTTGTTTACATTACCTGACAAAGCATTGAACAATTTCAAAAATATTTACTTATATTTAAAATAACACAAAATATTAGAAATCTATTTAAACAAAAAATATTCCCATTCACCAAGGTCTAGTAATTTAAATAGGTACTTGGCCAATTTAGCTTGACTACAGCTAGATTAGTTAAATATTAAAATTACTTAAATAAAAGCATGTGTAACAAGAATCGATCTACATTATTCCCTAATGCTCTAACGAATTAATTAGCTGACAAATTAGATTTTGTCGATCAGTCACTTATTTTTGTAAAATGCTTCGTAAAACACTTCGATAGTTAATGATTACAAACTAACTATTAAGGTAGAACTACTCATGGATCCACAATTAATATTTTAGTAAATTTTGTAGGTTTCTTGAGCGTGCCTTGAAATAATTTCTGTAACTTTAAAATATTTTAGCTTTTCTCCGCAAATTTTGAAAATGGCTTTCGTAAAAAATGGTGATGGTGTTACATTCTATAAATTCCTCTAAAATGAAATTTGAATTGCAATGCAAGTGTGTATCCTGTAGTTTCGAAAATACTGGGATTACCAGTACAAAAAATACTATAAAAGCTTTGTGTTGCTTGTCATATCAGCTGATTGCGTCATTGCTTCATAGTCATATAACGCAAAAACAAAAAACAAGTCGCAGTAGATATCAGATCGGACTTTATTGGTGATAGTTTTGAAAATTGTGGAGTGCGCAACACCTCAATATGAAATTCCAATATAAAGAAGAACATTCTTTTGAAAAGAGAAAGACCGAAGGCGAAAAAATACGCAGGAAGTATCCTGATCGCGTTCCGGTAATTGTTGAGAAAGCCCCGAAGGCTAGACTCGGAGACCTCGATAAGAAGAAATATCTGGTACCATCCGATTTAACAGTTGGACAATTTTACTTCCTGATCAGAAAACGCATTCACCTACGGCCAGAAGACGCATTGTTCTTTTTCGTTAACAATGTCATTCCTCCGACATCTGCCACAATGGGGTCTCTATACCAAGAACATCATGACGAAGACTTCTTTCTGTATATAGCATTCTCTGATGAAAATGTTTATGGATATTAACTTGCTTACATGTATTAAATAATATTTTCATTATTTTAATTGTACTGTGTTGATCTATCTGACCATATGGTAAAACTTATTTTTAAGGTTTAGTTTAATATGATGTATTATGTTATAATGGTGATTATTAATAATTATTGGCACTTTCACATTGTGTTATGTTAATATTACATACCACTATATGGAGAATATTGCAATATTTCTAATTCTTTATTTGGTTTAGGCATGTAATTATTCCTGTATCAAAACAATAAACAAATAAAAAGAAGACGCATTTTATTTGTTGTATCCATCCAACCACACAATAAAAACATTTGTAGGTATTATCAATAAACAATCGTGTCATTTTTTGTTTTACCTACTTAGATAACAGTTTTACGATGTTTTTCTTTGTTTACACAAAACAAACCTTGGCTCTGGCTAACTTCCTTGTTCTGCTGTATAAAAGTGCTTGCAGTATTCTAGTAAATCATAAAAATAGATTTTCTCCTAAATAAAGGTAGGTATTTTCATAATAATCAATAACTCTCTAGACACACCCTTATTCTCACGGCAGTTGTCATATAAAATTAATATTAAACAGGTATTTTTGGTTAATAAGATTATCTATCATGTTCTTAATCACAGTAAGTAAGGATCCTTTTCTTAGTTTTACCAAAAATATATGATTATTTTTGATACAATATAATCGAAGTTGACATGTAACACAGGTAGCAAGGCAATAGGTAGGTATATTAATGTAGATATTCAGAATGCCCTTGACGCAACAACTTAATATTATGCTGTTGTTCCACATCGTGAAACAAATGACAAGGTGTTATCTACATCGTAATTATGTGGCTGTTTTTGTGTTTTGATAGACAGACGATTACTAATATTACTTGCATATTGCATGGGTACATTTTACTTTATATTCAAACCGAATTTTATGTTTCCAAATTTTATTAAAAACATGATCATGATTAAAATCATTACTATTTTAATATTACACGTTGAGGCTACGTCAAGAATATTATTAGTTTTTTGTGTATTGAAAATTTGCGTGCGTCGCAATTTTTGCCTTGGATTTCTACCTCAAATAGAAAATTAATAATTTCCTTCCTGTTGGCCATTATAAAGTAGGAATTAAAATAATAGCTTATTTGATTCAGTACGTAAATAGTTATGGAGTCGTTGTATTATGTAGATATTATCTAAACAAATCCGACGTCGACAGAATTTATTAATTTAGCAATACAAATACAAAGCTCTAATCTTGTGTTTCTATTTTCAAGATTTGTTTGTTGAACTTTAAGGCTTTATTTAAGTTCCTGTTGTCCGAAGTAGCTTATTTTTCATTTTATGCCAAAATTAGTTTCTTGTAGATCTGCGGCCCAGTTCTCTTTATTATTTTGCTTCGGTTTTTGTGATTAGGAGTGAAAGTGACCTCTGAAGGGCAAAGGATGTTATAAGTTTGACCCAATCTATTTTTTATCTTTGAAAATGGGCTGTTAGCTTTCAGCTCCTACGTTGACGTTGATGGCTGTTACGTTAAAATCGGTATACTTTTCAGGATAAGGAAGGCAAAAGTGGCGATCAAGAATGGAGTCGAAATACCCAAAAAAAAGGGAGTCTTCGACATATTTTCCTCACTTCGATTAGTTAAATATCATGCATTACAACAAAATAGCATCATAGTAAGCTTAGTAAATAAAAAAGAATAATATGGTAGGGTATACTAGGTGCAGAGTGTGCAGACCGAAGACTAACACTGCATATTACTGATGTTTTGCTAAAATAAGACCGCAACAGGGCAAGAATAAAGGCGTTAAATGCTTGTACAATAATAGACATTAGGGCACCAATACAGTATTAAAAAGGTTTATGTTTGTGAAATAACAACAATATTTAATAATTTTACTTATGTTTATTTATCAGTTCAATAAGTTTATAAACAGAAATAATAAATGTATATCAGCATTTGAAGCTTAAGTCAAGTAGCAGGATTATAGAGAATTTGAATAAAATTATTTTAATGTAAGTATACGAAACTGAGAAAATAGTTTATTCACTTATTATAAGTAGGTATGTTAACTGTAACAATGACGGTGCTAAATTTGTGTTCCAAAATGCTAATATTAATTAACATCTGTTCCAATAAATGATACTGATGAATTTGTCACCATATCTACTTAACACTGAATTTTTTACTATGATTATTTTTTTATTGAATATGTGTTTATTTTGACTTACATAATTATTTATATAATATAAAGGTTGAAAAAAACTATTTATTATAAAGTGTAGTCTAGGTTTTTCCTTTTAGCTATAGCCATTTTTAAATGTTTCTTAATATAATAGAAATACAACCAGTATGGAAGTGTTTTTCACTACATCTTATTACGAATAGCTATTTCAGCATAGACATTTTCCATGTGGAGACCTTTTCCGTTTATTTTAATGGAAATAGATTTTTTTAAGATATAGATTGACTTAAAGTTAACAGAAATATGAGACATTAAAAAAAACCTAATAGTTGCATAGCATTCTCTATACATCAATGATCTCAAATTCGTACACTATAAAAGTGAAACTGAAACCCTTTTATGCAAAAAAAAAATTTATTGCGTGGATTAAAAAGATACAATGTAGTTGTTTATTTCAGTAGAGCCAGGCAACGATGATTAAATAAATTTGGCAAAAAAGGGAACACTTAAGGTGACTTCTGTATGCAAGCAAACAACTGTTTAGGGCCAAGAGAAAATGTATATGCACATATTAAGTTTTTATAATATCGCAAATATAATACAACCTAAATAAAACGGATCTAATTAAAAGTCATTTAATAAATTTTTTTTTTGATGTATTTGGAAACGAACTAAGTGTTGCCCACCATTAAACTGTAAAAAATACAGCCCTCATGTCAGAAGACCCTTGCTGAAATAACTACATTACCATATGCTTATTTTACATGAAAGACAATTAAGACTTAAAATACAATTGAATGTTGGATTTACTTAAAACTAGACACCTTAGAACCTCATATAATTATGGGATCTCCTGGAAGGTCGTCCCCGAGATCGCATGCCACGACCACGTGTTCCACTTTCGCTATCTGAAAAATATATTCATATTTAAACAGCTGATAGTTTAATTTTGGATCGTCATCGTCTTTCAGCAATTTTTGTTTATAATTATTATAAAAAGACAAATTTGAACAAGATTATAAAAATTTGATATTCAAGTTTTGAAACGTAAAACAAGTCCTTCGATCTTTGTATTTTTATGCGTATTAAAAGTACAGTGATTAAAACTTCCTTTACTTGTTTTTAATTTAAACTATCATATTTCTATGCTTGCTCCTCCTGACAGGAATAGTTACCTGCCGCGCGCATCCATCGTTGGTTTTGCGAGTGTGGCGAATGTGACGAGTGCGCATGCGTTTGGGCTCGTCGCGCTACGCCAGTCGGTGCACTCGCTTCAGCTTCACGGCCCTCTTCCGCTACCTGCTGTTTAATTTTTTCTCAATAAGTGTACCAAGTTGTAAGGCAACAAAAAATACTAGTTTCTTTAGAATTACTAAACGGAACTACAGAAGTAGTGCAAGGGTTTCACATCATTACGGAAGTGTTGCAGTGGTTAATTCCCTGTATAGAACAATATAATTAGGAGATTGCTTGTTTTTCATTGCTTACTAATTAATTTATTGAATTATCTGACACAGGCAGTTTATAAAATACAGTAAATTAATCTCAATATGCTCTATGAGAACTAACTGTTAAAGTGTATCATGATTTATTTGATTTCCTAACTATACATCAAGTAAATTCAATCAATGCTCCCCTTATAGTGATATTAATGTTTATAATGTTTTATTTACAAATTACTATACAAGTTACAATTATTTCGTTATAAATTATTTAGCACAAGCTACAAGAATGAGTGAAGAACAGAATTCTAACAGTTGTAGAGCTCAGTCATGTTTACATTTACATATTAATGAAGTAAACCGGTTTTATATCTGTAATATGTGGTACTGTTTCTAAATAATGTATTTTAGTAACAAAACAATTGTTTATCATGTGTGTAGCACCAGCCCTCACATCATTAGTACCTGATATACACATACATCTAGAACAGTTACATACAATTAGCGCCATTATATGAACTAGTTTGGACTAGGAAAATATTGGTCCTGAAATTTAGTTTGCTAATGATGATTAATTTGTACGAATCTTTTGTGAGATATACAGAGAGCAGGACAACTTAGTAAATAGTATTATTTCTACAAGAAAAAGAAACAACCAAAGAATTCAGATATAAGTAAATACCCATGGGTAATTTTTGTAATCCACCTGTTTCCTTGAACAAACACTTCAAGTTACAGGGCAATTTTTATTTTTAGTTTCAAGGGGGTTTTCGACTAATATTTAAATGTTTTAAACTTATTTGGAAGCAATTTTCTTAACAAAATAGGAATATTCTTCAAATCTTAAATAAAGAAGTATTTTTGTGAAAGAAGTGATTTTAACCAAAATGTGGTTTGTGACGTTAACAGAACTAGTACAAATACTTACTTGGTGAGGCGATGATGGTTCACTACCCTGTGAACTGACGGCAGTCGCTTCTTCTTCCACACGTGACTCCTCCCATTCACGTGTTTCTCCTCCTTCACTCGCACCTATTATATAAGAACACATTATTTACAATAAAGCAACCTGTTAGATATGGATACGTATATATAATATACACTAGCTGTTGCCCGGGACTTCGTCCCCGTGAGTAGAAGATATAAGTTATGATTTTGGTATACCTGCCCGGATTCTTTTTCACATTTTCCATTGTATCTTAGGTCCTATTAGTCGCAGCGTGATGGTTTATAGCCTAAAGCCTTCCTCGATTAATGCTCTATTCAACACAAAAAGAATTTTTCAATTTGGACCAGAAGTTCCTGAGATTAGCGCGTTCAAACAAACAAACAAACTCTTCAGCTTTATATATTAGTATATATAAAGCTGATTGGAATTTGTTATTTTAAGTATTTTATATGTAAGTTTAATTGGAATTTGTTTAGATAAACTCTGTATCTTGTATGTTAAATTGTAAGGGAAAATTTAATAATTACAAATTTTTCATCAGACTTGATCGAAGAATTAACACATATTTGAGTTAAACCATTGTATAAAATAAATACATTTATTTTAGCTAAATGTTATACTGTGAAACTGTGATCTACTACCGAATACTATCACACTAACAATTCTTACCTTATCAAATATTTACGGTAGTAATGACATGAAATGCATGACGTATTACGTATAGAAATATAAAAAATATTGTGTCGAACTTGATTCTTGTAAAAACAAAAGGTTTTTTAACAATCTAAGGTCAGAAATTGTATGAATTACTGATTACACTTTTGCGTGTATCTTCTGGCCTATAAGGTAAATTCTCTGGAATATGCGCTTTACATTCTAGAAATAAACAAAAATATACACGGAGTTCAACTCAAAAGCCTAAATTTTTAAAATGTAATCCTTACTAATATTATAAACTAGCTTTTCGCCCGCGACTTCGCCCGCGTCGATGTCGGTTATATCGCGTTTCCAAGAGAACTCTTCAAAAGTCCGGGACAAAAACTATCCTATGTTCTTTCTCAAGGTCAACTCTATCTCTGTACCAAATTTTATTAAAATCAGATCAGTGGTTTAGACATGAAAGCGTAACAGACAGACAGACTGAGTTACTTTCGCATTTATAATATTAGTAGGGAAGTAGGGATGTGAAAGTGTGGATGTTTGGATGTTTGTTACTCAATCACGCTTGGATGAATTTTGGATGAAATTTGCAATGGATGCAATTAAAAGATATAGGATCACTAGGGGATGTATTCCCATGCAAACGGGGACCACCGTAAGACCTCCGTCTGCGTAAACTGAAGTCCACGCAGACGGAGTCGTGGGCAGCAACTAGTATTAAATTGAATAATTTATGCAGTTTTGTAGATTATGTTTTGCTTTGATTGAACTTTTCCTACACTAAATGTAGAAATTGGTTTATTTCAAAATTAATGTTTATACCTTTACTTTTCCTAATATTGATCACAATGTCGAATTTTTGATTGATTTTAATCGTTCTTTTTTTGTTTTCTTAGCTCAATCGTGAATTGATTGAATGAACTTTTTATCGAGCTTCTGATTCGATTGCTGACTTTAAATATGGCAGAATCAAATCACGATATTTATTATTGTTATAATTTAGAGTTGGATCAAAAGAAAAATCTGTTGATGTATTAGTTTATAGTTAGTGGTACTGACGCGAGTCGGAGAGCGGCGGCTGCGGGGCCTGCGGCGGCGCGGGCGGCAGCGCGGCGGCCAGGTCGGCGTGCGTGTCGTGGTGCGTGGCCAGCGCCGCGCTCGCCTCCGCGAACGTGAAGCGCGCGCCGCCCGCGCCGCCGCCCAGCGGGGACACCACCGCCTCGCCGAACCTAAACACATCAGCGGTACAGTTAGCCGGGCTGCTGACTCGACGAAGGGAACGAACCAAAAATGTCATACATACCCGTCGTTACGTCTCGGTACATAAAGTGTAGGTGTGGACGGGACTATGCTATCATCCCCGTCATCGACGCCGTTACCGCCCAAAGATAAAGTTCCGCTCGCTAGAGAAAGAAAATGAAAAACATAAGTTAAGCTGAAACTGGCATGGGATTTACCTGGACAAAACCACTGAAAATGTACTAAAATTTATTTCCCAATCATTGACGAGTGTACTTGCAACTTATGACAAAGTTAATATTCATAATGTGTCGGTAAGTGCTCACGCTCGGTGCCGCTGCTGATGGCCTCTATCTGCTGTATGGCGGGCGCGGGGTCGCTGTCGGGCTCGGCCGCGCCCGCGCCGCTGGCCGCGCGCTCCTCTGACGGGGACTGCGCCGGAGATTCCTGCCCACGCAACATGACTTAGTAATTACTTCAGTGATTGCACCCTCATTATGTTATTACCATATACCGTTCATAACATATTTCATATCAATGGTTTTTTTTTAAATTAAACAATTTTTTTAATAATCTTTTGTTCTTTACTCTTAAAATTCATGCCCATGATGAACATTAAAATATTAACCTGTCGGGCTGCAGTTTCGGCATCATCTCCTTCTACTTCCTCCTCTTCTTCGCCTCCCTCAACCTCTTGCTCCTCATCTATATCGTCTTCATCCTCCTCTCCTTCCTGTGGTTTTATAGTAAAAATGAATGATTTTTTTCCTTTCTGCTGCAAAATGTAGTTGTCACGTAATAAAATAATCAGTCGTACCCTATACATAGTGCCCGTGCATCGCTCGTCATCTTCTTCCGAGTCTACGACAATAACGCCCTCGTCATCTTGATCACAGCGGGACGATGTTGGTACTTGGTATTCCACTTCCACTGACCGTTCGAAACCCTATACCATACCATAACATATTATAAAAATGATTAAGATTTCAAATTAGGTAGATGCGGTATCCAAAGGACAGTCAGGTTTTAACCTGGCTTTAACATCTCTGTTAGGATAAGAACAGCTTTCTACTTAGTTGTTGTCGTACAATTATTATAGAGCTGTAATTTTCCCCGCGAAACTCACTAGCAGAAATGCAGAAAATCCCTTTTACTCCTAAAGAAACTTAGTAATGCCAAAACACAACATAGCGTACTTGTACCCTTGTTCTCTTGGCTGCCAGCGGGCGCTGCTGCAGACGGCGCTTGGGCGGGCGCGCGTCGGGCGGCGCGTGGGAGGTGCTGACGCCGGGCGGCGGGTGCGACGTGCTCACGCCCGCGGGCGGCTGCGACGTGCTCACGCCGGCTGGCGCCTGCGACGTGCTCACGCCCGCCGGAGGGTGCGACGTGCTCACTCCGGCCGGCGTCTGCGACGTGCTCACGCCGGCGGGCGCGTGCGACGTGCTCACGCCCGCCACTAACTGCGACGTGCTCACACCCGGAGGTGCGTGAGACGTGCTCACGCTTCCCGACGCTTGTGAAGCGCCGGAGGTTGAGGTTCCTGCTGGTGTACCTTCGCAATTTTATTATTAGTTTTAAACATTTTAGAACATTTGAGGATAACGATACGGTACCATGTTTTTAAGACATACCTGTAATGGGTGCAGACGCGGCTGCAGTTGGAACACTGGGCGCAGCTGCTGAGCTTGCTGCGGCTACACCTGTGACGCTGCCGGACGCTACTACACTGGGTTGTTCAATGCGAGGCATCACCATTGCAACTGCCTATAAACAATATGACGATAAATTTCGAGTTAATAATGTTTAACACTGTATTTCGTTGATTTTCTAGAAATAATAAATTATATCTTAATGTATTATAATAATAAATTGTATCTTAAATTTTCGTTATATCCAACATAGCAAAAATATGTAAACAAGTTTGATGTTTGCGTCTATTTTCAAATAATAACTATTCCAACCTGTTGAGGTGGTTGTGAATGTGAAGATGGTTGTGCGCTACTGTCGCTAGTACCGGAACTGCCCATGCCAGCTTCACTAGTGTCCATATCCTGGAATTATAAAAGCAAAATCTTCTAAATTATTCCTTTCACACAGGATACTAATATAATTCAGACGAACCTTAGGCGTCTACTGGCTAAAGAGCGCTTCTCATGACTATAATATAATTGTTAAGTCGTCATTATTGTTAGACATGGTGGATGTGCACCTGCGTGGACTCGGGCGGCGCGGTGGAGGCGGCGAGCGCGGCGCGCGGCAGCGGGCGCGAGGACGAGGCCGGCATGTACTCCGTGGTGTGCGCGTCGTGCGGCGCCGTGGGGCCCACCTGCGCCATCGGCCGGATGGACGCCAGCGGCGTCTCGCCGCCGCGCCGGCTCGCCGTCACGCTCTGCTGGGCTACACCTACGTTGTTCGAACAAAATACATCAATATCCGGGACCAGGGACGCGCTGCACAGGCAAGTGCCATGAGATTACCAGAGGTTATTCTAGGCAAAGTGTATATAAGATACAGTTAAAATAACTCAAATATTGTACACGACACAATAATCTTTTTAATCTTGCCATATTTTAAGTACATAAATGATATTTTTTTACCAAAACTATTACAATGAATTTATTACCAATAAGCACCTATATATATAGCATAATAACTTACCAGCCATAGGTTTAATATTAGCGGTTGGTGGATCGGAAGTAGTTTTTTCAGTTGTGGTTTGTTGCTTGGCTGAAGAAGCTTGACTTGCCAGTTGACGCTGAAGCATGGTAACCTTTTGATGAAGCGCCTCTACCTCTCTAGTTTTTTCGGCTTGTGCTTCAGTGCGTTCTTTCTCCAACCGTGAGAGACGACCTTCATACTGTGATTTTATAAGAGCAAGCCTTACGTCCTGTTCGTCACGCGTACTTTGCTCGATTGCGCCTATTTTACTACGAGACTCATCCAATTCACGACTTAACGAGTTTTTGAGTTCAGTTAATTGAACAATTTTACTTTTGGCCTGTTTTAAGACCTGTTTAGACTTTTCCTCTTTTTCCATGTTTGCACTCCTAAGTGCTTCTAGCTCTTGTTTTAACTTCTCAGTATTTGCTTTTTCTGTTTCTAATTTTGCTTGCAGTTCTGCAATCTGTTCCTCGAATTTTTTATTACTTTCTGTTGCAGCGGCATCAGCAGCAGCAGCTTCGCCTTCTGATTTCTTTTTCTCTTCCTCTGTTAGTTTCATCAACTCTTCATATTGAGCTTTATATTTTTTTGCTATTTTTCGTATCTGATTTTCTTTATTACGTATATCAACTAAAGATGCTTCTTTATTCGAAAGATCTTCAGTTAACTTGGCATTAGTAGAAGCAATTGAAGAATGTTCAGCCTTAAGTTTAGTTACCTCCTCAGTAACACGCGCCATATCATCTTTAAGAGTCTGCAACTCTTCATTGAGCTTCTTGTTTTCTTCTGCCAAATTATTCTGCTGTCGGGATAGCAGAGAATATTGTTCTTCTATCTTTGACTTTTCTACCTTTATGGAGCTAAGTTCTTCATTTAATTTTCTAACATTTTCTTTCTCAGTTGTTAACATCTTCGCGAGAGTTTCTCTTTCGTTTTGCAGTCGTTTCCAATCTTCAGGGCTTGTCTTGTTC
Source organism: Trichoplusia ni (assembly GCF_003590095.1). Taxonomy (NCBI): domain Eukaryota; kingdom Metazoa; phylum Arthropoda; class Insecta; order Lepidoptera; family Noctuidae; genus Trichoplusia; species Trichoplusia ni. Next base: position 13,472,874 of record NC_039478.1, on the reverse strand, counting down.
GCACGTTCGACTAATGCATTTACTCTGGTCCGCCATCTAGCACAGTCAGCTGATAAAGAATTGTTTTCAGATACCAAGGTTTCATTTTTCGCTGCCAAATCGGAAATCTTTTCTTGCATTGTTGGTAATTGAGCTTCCAATTCTTTCACTGTAGCTGTAAGCTCTGTGACTTGAGTAGATAAGAGATCGCGTTCTTCTCTTAAGCCCCTATTGCTGTCCGTTATAGCATTTAGGGTTTCAACCTTTCGCAAAATGTCTGATTGTTTATTTACTGTTACCATACTGACTTCAGACTTTTCTCTTTCTGCCGCTAAAGCTAACTTGGCATCATCAAGTTGTTTTTCAGCTATTTCTAACTGTGATTTTAGTCGCATAGTTTCAGCTTGGAGTATATCAAATTTAGCCATAGCAATGTCTTTTTCCTTTCTTAAAAACTTCACAATTTGAAGTAATTGTTCAGATGATTTACCATCTTCTTCACTTACAGATATGTTCATAGTAGAATCATTTGCTGACTCATTCATACTCTCTGATCGTGATCTAGACGCAAGAGTAATAGACAACTGTGTGCCTAAAGCTTGTATTTGGTCATGTAATAGAGCATTTTGATCATTTAGATCTTTCAAACGCTCATTTAGTTGCTCATTTTCACTCATCAATATCTTTTGCCTGTCAAGCCATGATTTCTTTTCAGTTTCTAAAGCTTCTACAGCACTATTTTTCATTGCCGTGAGCTCATTAATTTGATTTTGTGCTCTTTGTAACTCTTCTTTTACTTGAGATAAAACTTGTATGTCACTGGAATGTAAAATCATTTCATGAGTATATTTGTTTTCAGCATTCTGAACAGCTTCCGACAGCTTAGCCATCTCGATACGCGCATTGTCTAATTCAGCACGATACGTGTTTGCGCTTGCTTCAGCATTATTTAACTGATCTTTAATATTATTTATTTCATTTTTCAAAGCAGTATTACTATTAGAATGTTCCCCATTTGCGTGCAGAGATAATTCAGCTTCAAGTTCAGAACATTTGTCTTCTAATATTTGATGTTGTTTTGCATATTCAGACAATTTAGCATCAGTTTCTTTTTTGTAAGATTCATATTCAGTGTGTAGAGATTTTAGTTCCTTTTCGGCACTTTCTGAAATGTCGCAATATTGTTTTATATGTTCTTTCGCTACATTAAGTTGTTCTTGAAGAGATTTTATTTCTTCTTGGTTCTCTGATAACTTGTTTTCCAACATCCTTATTTTTTTAACTGTATCACAAGAACCATCAGTATTAGGTGATAGGGCAACTTTAAGTTTCTTTGTTAGTTCTTCATTAGCCTTGCTTTTTTCTGCTAAGTCTTTCCTAATCTCATTCAACTCTTTCCTCAATGTATCTGCTGCCTCCTTCTCTTCCTGAAGTCTTTCTTTAGCAGTCTTTGTTTCAAGTTCTAAATGAGCAGCTAATCCTCTGAATCTATCTTGTTCTTCTTGCAATCTTCTTCTTAATGCGGAACATTCTCTGGTAGTTTCATCTAACCTGGTTTCAACCTTCACTCGATTTTCAGCCTCAACTCGCTCCAAACTAGCTTTAATCAATTCCAAATTTTTTAACAGCAGCGACTGGCCTTGTCTTTCTCTATTTAAAATTTCTTTTTCAGTTTGAAGACGCAATTCAGCATCCTTAACCAATTTAACTTCAAGTTTTAAGTTCTCTAATTGTATTTCTGCAGCAGCAAGTTTACTTTGAGCATTTAAAGCTTCGTCTCTTAAGTGTTGTAAGGAAACTTCATGTTTAGCAATAGTTGCATTATAAGCTTTGTTCTTTTCTTCTAAAGATGTTATTTGTTTTTTATAGGTTGTGATATTAGTTTGCAATATTTTAAGTCTTTCATTATTGTATTCTGAAGTTGAGGCACACTTGCTATTTGCAGCAGTCAGTTTTCCAATTTCTTGTCTCATGTTATCTATTTGTTCAAACAGCATTCTTTCATTTGTGACTTTTTCTTCTTTATATGTCTTATATTCTTCTTTAAGCAACTCTAACTGTTTTTCTGTTTCTTTATATTTGATTTCAAATTGGGATGTATCAAGTGTTGGAGGTTTCACTACATTTTCCTGTGTGGTATCTAATGAATAAATTCCACTTTTTTCCAATTCCATAGCCTCAGATGTAGACAATTCATGACGTTTGCCCTTCATGTGGTCATGGTAAAGCTTTTTAAACATGTCCCTTTGTCTTATAAGACCATTGACCATTTTGGTCTGGCGTTCTTGTGCTTCAGTTAATTCAACTACTCTATTTTTCAAAGAGTCTATTTTATTTTGCATTTCTCCACTCTCAAATTGTTCTTTATGTCTTTCAAATTCTTCTTGTTTCTCAGTCAATTCACGAATCATACGTAAAAGCTTCTGATTATTAGACTGCAATTCTTGAATATCACTGAATGTTACTAAGGTTTTAGAAATAATGCGTGATGAGCTTAAATCAGATGAATTTGTGGTATTGGAAGCAGTTTGTGAGGAATCGTGGTCACCATTTGGTAAAAGACCCCCGCGGCTATGTTCGATTTCCTTAAGTAGGAAACACACTTGTCTACCCAAGTCAGCTAATTCACCTTTAAGTTTAGCATTTTCACGACTATAGTGATTGGCAATCTTAGAAGATTCACCATAATCATCACGAAGTCTGTTACATTCAATAACTAAAGAATCTATTTGCTGAGATAAAGCAGTATTACTTTCTAAAGCTTCCTCAAATTCTGCCTTCTGTTTTTGTAACAGGGGTGCTTTTTCTTCCAACTCTTGAACTATTGAGTTTATTGTGGCGCTTAGTTTTCTATTTTCTTCCTTCTCCTGGGTTAGTTCATCAGTTACTTTTACTAACTGAGAGTAAATTTGAGTCAGAGACATACCTGATTTCAAAAGTTTGCTAGCTGTGGCTGCAGAAGGTGCTAAATCACTCAAAGCCATATCAAGGTTTTGAGCATTAGCTGCTTTAAGCAAATCATTGGCATGTTCCAATTCATTTTTCAAAGAATTTATTATTTCGTTTTTCTTATCCATGAGTTCTTCATGGTCTATTTCTGCTTGTTTATATTTAGTCTCTAGCACACCATACTTTTCTGTGGCTTCATTCAGTAATTTTTGTAATTCTGTAATACCTTCTGTCAGTTCTACGGTTTTAGCTTCAGCATCATCATGCATAGTTTTAAATATGTCAGCAAGTTTGCTTTTAGCATCTAGCTCTTTTTTATAATTTTCAGTCATCCGGTTTTCTATTTCTCTTTGTTCCATTAAGCGCTGTGTAAGATTTTCTGCACGAGTGTTTAAACTTTTCTGCACATCATTAAGCTGACTTATTGTTTCATTTGCTGCTCTCAATTCTTCAATTTTTTCAGCTAGCTTTGTCTCCAAATTGATTGATTGACTGGTATTATTTAATCTTATTGTTTGTAACTCTGAAGTGAGTCGGTTGACTTCTTCAGTTAGGCCTGCAATTTGGGCATTGAGTACTGTCCGTTCCTGCTCTATTCGTTTTTCACGAAATTGTAATGCTAGTTCTTTACTTTCTATTTCATCATTAACTGATAAAGCTTCACATTTCGCGGCAATCGCAGAACGCAATTGTTGAGACAGTTCAGCTTCACTAGCAGTAAGCCTTTCTATTTCAGCATTGCGCCTTTCCACTATTCTTGTCAGGTCGTTTCTTTCATCAACAGCAGCATCTCTAGAACTTTTGAGTGATATGATTTCATTTTCCAATCGGAATATTTTATCACGAGCTTTTTCCAATTCTGAGTTCAAAGATTCCACTTGTTGAGTTAATTCAGTAATTGTTTCATCAGATGTAGATAATTTTTTGGCGGCATCATCATATTTTGCGGACAATTCCAGTAATTGAGCTTCTAATGTCGAAACTTTATCACCTGAAATCATAAATGCCACTGGTTAGGAAACTACTTTTTATATGTAGGGAAATAAAATAGAGATGTTACGAGTTAATGATGTGGTACAAAGTTTTTAGATTATGATAACCCAAAGGTCCTAAACCAATGGAGGGAACCGATTCTAGAGAAACTTCACGTGACACGAACTTGTAAACACAAGATAACAAGAGGACTGGGACTTCCTACAAGGACGCCCAGCGATTTGCTTAAGAAACTGTCTAACTGAAGCAGACCGGTACCTCAGAGGCATTTCTGCGAGGGCATATCTGGCAATAACGATGTTTATTTGAATAAGAATACTTAAGTGTATGTTAACTGTACAGAGGTCTAAAACGAAATCCAAGCCAACACCTTTCTAGACTCTAAGGTCCTACAGAAGGCTACTCCAGTCCTAATCTCTATTAACTAGATTTGAGTTGAGATTTCATTTTAGAACACTCCTCAAGCATAGATTCGGTGATCATAGTTCAGCCGAGTGTAGATCTTATTCTAAATCATTACTCAGTTGTAGATTACTACTTAAGTAGAGATTAGATCTGTGATTACTCAAGTGTGGTCGACATCGCGCTTGAGCAGAGATTTCCCTGTCAGTTTTGAGTTTACCAAATAATTGTTTGAATAGAAATAACGGATATTTTTGAAGAGTTTGATTATTACGATAATTTATTACGTTCACGTTTCGTAACGTTATTTAACGATAATTTATTTAATTTTTTTAAACAAAACCTACAGTTAAAAAGCTTATATCGTCTTTAAATCTCAATATAATTATTAATTCGGTTTGAGACTAAATTCTTATTTTGCGTATGTTGATCCAGAATTTCGGGAAAAATAAATTTGTAAACGAAGACAGTCTGATTCATAGACAAAACATATTCTCTGCTTGAGACGCGTTAAAATAATGTTCTGAGATAAGAATGACCCTCAAGTGCAGATTCAATATTTAAACTATGATCAGGTGATTTAACATCAAACTGGACTTGAGTAGCCTTTTGTAATTCGGACCTAAATCAGCTAGCCTAGATGGATGTGCTTAGCCTTACATTATATCCCACACAAATTTTGAAGTAAAAGTGCTATTCATACCAGCGACTACCCAAGTCCTACAGATCAGTAAGCCTCACATCGTTTCTCCTTTTCGCACGGCTTTGCGATGGGAATACCAAATGCGTTTAGGCATAGGGCACTATGTCCCAATTGAGATGGATCTCTCGACCAAACAATAGACCTTATGTCTCTTATGATAGAACAACTTTACAAAAGCTCTGTTGAAACATGGCGTCGACTCAACAGCCCAACAAACCACGGGCTTAGGAACATGGCCATACAAGTTCCCATTGAGACTCAACACCCAACACAACCTCATAGTTTGTCCATGGACGACATCACTATTCTGGCTAGCGGACTCTATGAAAGGACCCTGCATTATCTTATAGGTTTTGCTATTTGAATCCTAGATACATGAACACATACTATCAATGAACAAATAGAATATATAAAGGCTGCAAACTCATTGACGCGGAGCAGTGAAGTCAAATTTGTGGGTCATACTAGACAAGCTTGTTTGAACAAGCATCCAAATAATTCAACACCTTCCAACAATGTAAAAGGCTCCCTGGGGCTTATTTCCAGGATCACCCTTTTTTATAATATACAGGTTACATCAGGCTAATCATAACATTAGGTGGCCAGGAACCAAACTACAAAGTTCAAAAGACGAACATGCTGTGCTGTCATTGCAGGTTGTATGCAGAAAAGCTTACTGAAGCGCTAGAGGTACTTCTTGGCCCTTGGACCACAGAGGTTTGGCTGTAGACAGCCACTACCAGATTGCAAAAAAGTCCACTCTTCACTTTAATTTTGTATTAATTGTCAATTTGTATGGGTAAAAAAAAAACTTAAATAACCATAAATAACAACTGTGAATGCAATTTTAGTATTAGTTGTATGCATTTTTTGCATTAGTTGAGAAAACTTCTAAAAAAAATTTTGTTGTCTAGCTATCACAGTTCATGTACTGCCTGCTGAAGGACAGATGAACAGACAGCAGAGCATAAGTAATATGGTTACATTAAAAAATGGAACCCGAAAAACTTCGGAAAACTTGAGCAATTCCAATATATATTATGATATTGATGTAATTAGTCAAAGTAGTTAGTATAATATACTGCTTTTAGTTGCATCATATTATTTGTTTTCAGGCATTGGTATAGTTTATTTTGTATTTTTATGGTACTATCTCAAGGCTCAAGTAAGTCTTGTAAAACTACAGTGTTACTACTACAGCATTACCATATATTTTTATGGAAGATGATACTTATTATTATATAGTTTGTTGAATGTTACAATGAAGAACAGGGTAGAAAAAAAACTTTTTCAAATTACCTTCTTTGATTCAAGACATTTCTCTACGTCAAAATACATTATGTTCCCTTATTGATGGTTAACATGGTAAGTTATACACAGACATTAAGCTTGTGGGAGGAGGGATAGGAAATCAAACTTAACAAACATAGTCGCAGAATTATGTTATTAAAATGGAAAAATATCCACAAACAAAAATGGGATAGGAGTCTGAAATAAGATTGAAATGCATTGCATTAAAATTGACGATTACAATATTACAACGGCAGGCAAGGCATACCAACAATGACAATTTGAATTTTATGTACAGTTTACCCCATAATACAACCTATTTCAAATCCAATTGTTAATTATGTCTATAGTATATTTAATGTGGTACGTACTATATGTTTTAGTATCAAATTGATTTATTATTTCTGAACTGAAACATAGAATTTCATATTCAACAAATTTCTAAGGTTATACGTCTACATTGATAAACAATGAGGATACATTGTCACTACTGAACAAAGTGGCATGTTAGGTAGAGTCCACGTTAAAAAGAAACCAATATATGAGCTCTTTCTCCCAGAGCAAAAATAATAAGTATATATTCACTTCAACCAAACTTTACATAAAAAGGAAGAAATGAAGCATTGAGTGAAAGCGTCAGAAAACACCGGTTTACCTACCTATCTGTGTCTTGTTTGTTTCGTGGAGAGCTTTAGCTGTGAGGTACTCTCCAAATTTTTCATCAATATACGCGTTGATTTTCTCTGCAACAGGATTGGACAAGTTTGCAATTTCCTCTTGTGATAAAACATCAGTCAAATGATTTTTTGCACCGGCTTCGGATTCTGCGGCCTCCATTTTCGACCGATATCCTCTGAGTCTGGCACTGGCACACAGAAGGGCCAACCGCACAGGAACGAATTTAGTTTAGTTTAGCCATAGTTTAGTATATTCTACTCTATGGTATGCACAGAATACTCATAACCTTACGATGATGACAGTGTACAAAAATGGAAACTTGAGCATATGCGATAGTACAAAACTCATCACACATTATGTACGCTACGCGCACGGAACTTACTATACTGCTACGCTACTCGAAGCCTCATAAGCAAAATACAAAGACTTGATTATTTTAACTTTTGAACATCAATGGCAACGCTTAGACGATTCAAAGACGTATTTACTTTTTTTTTGAAATTACTTTACTTTATGTTATCTTAAATCCTCAAAAGAAAAATACAACAGCCACAATATATTGTCTTCATCGTGATTAATTTTGAAACATTTAATCAGGGTTTTAAGTTGTCTTAGGACAGTATAGTATCCCCTTTATTGAATAACCTCGATGTGATTGACCACTGATTGACACTATTTCTCTGACAGCTTGACGTAATACATTTTAGGATCAGAAGTGATCACAATAAAATCCTGTTAAATTATGTACCTTCATTGCTCTTGCCTTATATAATTCCAACTGTTCTCGTTTTAAACTAAAATATAAAAAATCTGTTTGTAATTCAAATGTTTTATGTGCATATCGATATTACGTGCACGTGAATTTTCGTGAATATTTTTAATTATTAGATCATGATTGTTTAGGACTTCTTTTTTGAAGACATTCAATATTTATGTCTTCAAATCTGTTTGTTTAAAAATAATAACATTTATGTAACGACACACTATCTGCATGATAGTATTGTGACAAGAGCGATTAGACTGAGGTTGACTAAAATGGAAGAAGAACAATGTTTACACGAGTGTGAAAACTACATTCAAAGTCATAATATATCGTTACTATTCAAAGATTGTATAGTGCAGTTATGTGTAAACAAACCAGAAAATCCAGTGTCTTTTTTGAGACAGTATTTCCAAAAATTAGAAAGGGTAAGTTCTACTATATAAGAATTTAAAATGTAGTTGTGTTAGTGTACAGCTATATTTGCACATACAAATGTAATAATTACTAGTTTAATGGGAATTTATCCTATCGGAAAGTTAAATAGGCATATTTATTGTAATTTAAATGTTTATTTTGTACAGTTCAACTTACTGTTGTATTTTTTTTCCTCAAAATATAGCTCAAATCATATATATTTATTTGATAACATACACCTAGTTATAAGGACAAAAAGGACAAGCATAGCCTGATTGAGGAAATTAGCATTGTAGTATTTACTAAAGAGTAGAGGATAATACCACTAACCTTATTTTTAGTATTGATGTCATTTTAGTGGTCTCAGTCAATGTGAACAAATTACTTACTGAAGTTATTATTTTAAAAAGAAAATGGTCAGTATAAAATAATTTTTATACCTTCATGTTGGTAATTTGGAATCAGCTAAGATAAAAAAAAGTGTGGGATAAGAGTATCTCCCTATAATTATCAAGTAGGAATGTGTTAGAGTGCAACAAACTATGCAATAGAAAAATATTTATTGACTCTATAATATTAAGGAGTTTTATACTATACTTTTTTTGTAATAACATGTATATTATTTGACTGTGATTTATTTTGATGTTTGCAGATTCTTAAAACTCATACTGTATTCAAAGACTTTAATCCTTGACATTATCTACATTAGTCTAATTCTCTTTATTGCAGGAGCAAGTTAAAGCAGCTCAAGCTGCAGCTGCTGCATTAGAAGGGGAAGCTGATGGAGAGTTATCACCTCTGCCAGTGCCCGTGGGACAGCCACCAAGGAGACGCGGTGGCATCAGTGCTGAACCAGTGACTGAAGAAGATGCAACCAGCTACGTCAAAAAGGTAGTTACCATCCGTAAAACTGTTTCCGTGCTTCAGAATTCAGTATTGCTCTGTTGTACGCAAAAATTAGTAAAAATATCAAACATTCAACTTACTTTATAATGTAGCACTTTAACACGTCTAATATATATTATCCAGTATCCCACTATATACATACTTCATTGCTCCCTAATTGCTAAGGTGTTTAGCAGAAACAACACAACAAACTCTGAAGTTGTTTCATTAATGCCCTTTTTATAAATATATTTTTTATTACTTTGGCTCCAAAAAATAAGATTTTGGAGCAGTAACAGTCAGGTATAAAATTTTTATGGGCATAACTTGAATTTTATGTTGCCAGGTGGTGCCAAAAGATTACAAAACTACTGGTGCTCTTTCGCGTGCTATTGCTTCAAATGTTTTGTTTACCCACTTGGATGAATCAGAACGAGCCGATATGTTCGACGCCATGTTTCCAGTACAGTGTCTTCCTGACGAAACCGTCATCAGACAGGGGGATGAGGGAGATAATTTTTACATAATTGATTCAGGAGAAGTTGAAGTAAGTTTATATTTTTATTGTTTAAATATGTCAACTCTAGGCCAATTTTTAGAATTGGATCTAATTTAATTTTTTAATATCAAGGTCTTAGTGAATGGAGAACCTGTTACTACTATAGGAGAAGGAGGTAGCTTTGGTGAATTGGCTTTAATATATGGGACGCCGCGAGCAGCCACAGTTCGCGCCCGAACGCCACTGAAGCTCTGGGGTTTAGATAGAGACTCCTATCGCCGCATACTAATGGGATCCACTATAAGAAAACGTCGTATGTATGACGAATTCTTATCGCGTGTGTCAATATTAGGTAAGTGATAAGATGTTTAGACTGCACAATCTTACATTACTATTTGAGTCTGCATTTTTTATTTGTATGTGAGACGGGAGAAAGCTATATATTTATTATTTATTATAAAACTATAGTATTCCTTAAAAGCTAATTTAAAGAGTGTTAGTCAACAGAATAATAGTCAACACGTCATAATATAAGTATTTTTACTTTCAGAGAGTCTAGAAAAATGGGAACGCTTAACTGTAGCAGATGCCTTAGAACCTGTATCATTTACCGATGGTGAGATCATAGTCCGCCAAGGTGAACCTGGCAACGACTTTTACATCATAGTGGAAGGTAATTAACCATATCTGTCTGCTTTAACTTTAAATGAGAGCTAATAAGATTTATATTTAGTATTACTTAAAACTGTAATTATCGTCAAAAATGTTTTCCTTAAAACAAGTAGTATGGGTACTTTGCAATGACATTCGTTATAACGTTTTATTTACACGTAAAATAAGTGATAGACACATCGGTCATGCGTGTCTGAGTTAAAACACGTAACATGATTGAAATTAAATAACACATTTATAGTAAGGCCAACAAGACGAGATAAAGAATGTAAACAAATTTTCAGGAATTCATAACGTTTTTATTTCATCATCATCGGCCTAGCTTTTTCCCAACTCTGTTGGGGTCGGCTTCCGTTTTGGACGTTTTTATTTGAACTAAGTATTATAAAGTTCGAATTTTGACAAAAATGAAGGTATGAACTTGTTCGCAACATGGCGGACCAAATGTTGACAACTGCCGTACTGTTTTACAGGAACAGCGGTAGTCCTACAGCAAAGGAGTGGACAGGGAGAAGGTTCAGCTGTTGAAGTAGGGAGATTAGGTCCCTCAGACTATTTTGGAGAAATTGCACTTTTACTGGACAGGCCGAGAGCAGCAACTGTTCGCGCTGCAGGTTCTCTAAAATGTGTGAAATTGGACCGTGCAAGGTTAGCCAGTTTGTTCATTCTTCGTAAAACTCCTTGTAACAAGACTGTACCTTTTAAAGGCACAATAAACTATTATAAATAGAAAATCCTTTACAGCCCTGCACGCACCTACCTTGCCGCTACTGCAAAAACGGCATACGTGCTCACCGCAACCGCGTTTTATTTTTTAAATTGGGAGTGATATGAATATTCGAATGACGTTATTGAGACGCACGCTATTTCGAAAAATATTTAGTATGGTACGCCAGTTCGAAACTACATTAACTCGAAAACCGCTTTATCGAATGATGAATTTGCTAGTAATGAGAAAAAGCTTTATCGGGGTCGCAAGTTCGATCCCCAGACAAATTCAGATGGGAATATGCTATTCGCAACTATAGATTTCGATATGAAGACACTTTTTGACGTTTTCGCCTTAATGTGTTTTTGAACTGGAGTACCACTCTTATTTTTTTTCGAAATAGCTTGCGTCGCAATAACGTCATTCGAATCTTCATATCACTCCCTTTTAATTTATAATAATGATGATCTGTTGTCATTTTCAGGTTTGAGAGAGTGCTGGGATTGTGTGCTGACATCCTGAAACGCAATATCGCACAATACAACAGTTTTGTTTCACTGTCTGTCTAGCATTGTGTTCATCGTCGTGGCGAAATTAGCATAATAATATCAATAACTGTATAGGTTAAGTGACGCGATGAGTGATGCCGTCGGTGTTAAGTACTTATTTAAAATATTATTCTAGGACTAAATACACGTTACCGTCTTTTTAAGATATATTGTATTTAAATATTATAAATTCCTTGCCAGTAACGATCTTACAAAATTGTTTTCATTGACCTGCCTGTGTAATAGATTAATAGTAACTTATTAATGGAAAAGTGACGTCATGCTGCATTTCTCGAGTTTGAACATCCGACAGGGACTGACTTAACATTCGTCTGAAATTGATCAGTAAGTCAAAAGTGGCTGCTGACTTAATTGTGTACGTGAAAATTGTCAGCACTCAAAAATAAGTATTATTCCTCTAAACTACTATTTGACTTGACGTCGCGCTTCGGCGCCTGCTAAGTCGGCCAACAGGTTTTTAATTTATTGTTTCAACACCGGTATGAAAATGTTTTTTTTCGTGTTCTAATAAATTGTATTAATGAATTATAAGATATTTTCATAAAACACGTTATACCTAATAAATAGAGAGCGTGTGAGCAGAATAAAACTGTAAGGGCTTTCATAATTTCATTATACCATTTTACAACCGAATTTGTTTTTTAATCACACTTCTATATGTAATCTATTATGTATGACTGGCTAGTGAAATGTAAAAAGCCGTATTTTTTGAATGCAGTTACAACCATAATTATTGGACACTAGCAGTTGCCCGCGACTTCGTCAGCTTGGTTAGAAGATTAACACCTTGGGTTACAATATCGGAATTTTCTTACGGAACCCCTTATATTTTTGGAATCAATTATAGCCTATGTTCAGCGGGGATATTGTAGCTTCTTTACAGTGAAAGAATTTTTCAAATCGGACCGTGTCATCGGACTTTCCTCTTTACAATATATATTAGTAATATTAGTATAGACAACCACTATGTCAAAAATTAAGTACTTTTAAAATAACTATTTTTTTAACCGTCTCAGCTTAAATTAAAGAACGACAATAGGGCGTAGCCTCATGAATCGCTCGTCGCTCGTTTGCATTGACAAATCTGATCACGTGACCCCATTTTTAAATTTCCCGCGACTCGAAAAGTCGCTGCTACATGCCATCGCTCGTCGCTCGTTTGCAGCGACAATCTGGTCGAGCGACCTTATTTTAAATTTTCTCGCGACTCGAAAAGTCACTGCTTTATGCAGTCGCTGGTCGCTCGTTTGCAGGGATAAATCTGGTCAGGATGCGACCCTGTATTGCTGATTTCCTAACCTCATTCGTACCCCGTGGCAGTGATACAAATGAAGGAAATAGAATTGCATAAAAATAACGTGAAGAAATAAAGTGTTTTTTTTTCGATTTTTCGAATCCCCTATTTACGGGAATAAATTTAGAGACCGTCACAGCACCACTTTTGTATCGACTTGTCTCACTTTTCATTATCAGACAGTCGATAGCAAAAACAAGTGTATAATCTGTGACATTGACCTTTTCAGGACGATGACTAAAGGCGTAGCCTCATGAATCGCTCGTCGTCGCTCGTTTGCAGCGACAAATCTGATTACGTGATATGTAGCGATAAAGCTCAAAATGTTGAGCTTCGTCGCTGGGAAAAGATCATACGATAATAATACACTATAGAATAGAGGAAAGAAAAGAAAAACGATCGAGAGTGACCGGCGAGACAAGTCGATAAAAAGTGGGTGATGTAACGGTCTCTAAATTAATTCCCACCTTATCAGATTTGTCGCTGCAAACGAGCGACGAGCGATTCATGAGGCTACGCCTTTAAGGCGTAACCTCATGGATGCTCGTCGCTCGAGATCTGATCACGCGACCCCATTTTTAAATTCCTCGCGTCTCGAAAAAGCGACAAAATATGGTTGCAGGAAAGGTAGCGACAAAGCTGAAAATGTTTGGAGTCTGAAAATGTCTAAATGTTTAGAGCCTTTGCAGTCGCTCGTTTGCAGCGACAAATCTGGTCATGTGATAATGTAGCAATAAAGCTCAAAATGTTGAACTTTGTCGCTGGGAAAAAAAAGGTCATAGTTAATTAATACACTACAGAATAGAGAAAAGAAAAGAAAAAAATAAGCGGTCGAGAGAAGTCGATATAAATTATATAAAAGTGGTGCTGCAAACACCATAACACCACAACATGCTGTAAATACTTTAAAACATTTCATAATATATTAGTAAAGTATGGACACCATGTACGTTTAAACCATAATTTTGTTTCTTCATTGTACAGTTTTATGAAGTTTAAAATGTACCTCTGTACTTTTAAAAAATCACACTTGTTTCTACATAATAGTCTAATTATAGATATTAATGTTTTGTTTTTCTGGAAATTTAAAATGGGGTCGCTGGACCAGGTTGTCGCTGCAAACGAGCGACGAGCAATTGCGTGCGGTTACGCCTTTAGCCATCGTCTTGAAAAGGTCAATGTTACAGATTATACACTTGTTTTTGCCATCGACTATCTGACACTGACAAGTGAGTGACAGGTGGTCATCTGGCGGCTGAGTCTGGCTGGTGACAGGCGAGACAATATTGTATTTTCGCGGGAATGCTGTTCGAAGTGTCAAACACACATTTTTAACTATTTTCAAGCTTTTAGTTTGGTATTTAAAGCTCTTTTCATATTTTCATCCATGCGAAGAACTAGTTCTGATAAAAGTAAGTTTTTTTATAAATATGGATATAATTGAATCGATCAAGAAAGACAAGGCGTATCTGAAATGTAAATTAATAGTCAAAAGTTGGGAAAAAGATTTCAAATTAAAGTACCACCGTGCTCCGACGAAATTTGACATAAAAGAAGCTCCGGCTAAAATAAAATATGCTTACAAAAAGTACTTTCAACTTAAAAGTGAAGCTCTGGAGAGCTCACTCTCTATTTGTGATATTGAAGAACCCATGCTCTCGCCGGAACCGGCGCACCAACTGGAACTTCCCCCGTCCGAGTCAACGAGCCCACAGCCAGAGCTTCCAAACTTGCCTTCTGGTCAAGAACTAGAAAAATTATTGTCAAACTCAGGACCTCAACATAAAGTTAAGCCTTTAACACCATTCTCAGAAAACTTATCAAAAAAGCTGTTTCAAAATAGAAAATTTAGTCTAAGGAATCCCAGAAAACTCTCTTTACCAAAATCACAACAAAGCTTTCAATGCATAACACAAAATCAAGATAGAGAAATCAATGATATTCAAAACAGTTCACAAGAAAACAATCTGACTGAATTAAATACTGATTTTCCTAATACATTTACTATCATTCAAGAACCAGTCACCAGCAAAAACATTTCAATGTGTGGTCTTACTCAGTCTAGTTGCTCTTTTGCGACAAAGGATTATCCAACAAAACCAATGGTTAGACAATTGAACAATGCATGGATTGATAGAGCTTCTGGCGTCAGTACAGACAAGAGTAATCAATTCAATAAGCAAGAAACATTTGGATTAGGAAACATCAAAGTTGCAGATCTAAATGACAAGCAATGTGACTATGTTGAAAACAGTGCATCTGAGGAAGAAGAAACAGTCATTGACAAATTAAAACCAGCTCTCAAAAAAAGGAAAATAAATAATAAAACTGTAAGTATCAGTAAACATGAACTGAATAGTGATGAAGAAAGTAACAAATCTTCTCAAAAGCAATCAAGCATTGAAAATCGTGAAAAACCTAATGAAGTTATTTCCAAAATCAACACTAGAACTGGTAAAAAGAATATTATTGAGGAAGATCAACAACCTCCTGATATAAGAGAATTTATACCTTTTGGGGTAGAAAAAGACATTCAACCCCGACATCTAGAAATCACAAATGTTCTCAAAAATGTAAACAGTGTTTTAGGCCAATGTAATAAATCAGATGAAAGTACAGAAAGTAAAAGGTTAGAAAATAAAATTAATAGTGGAACATTGAATGAAAACTTTGTAAAAATTAATATAGAAAAAAAAGTATTTGTTAGAGGAAAAAAAAGTATTAACTTCTCAAAGTATAAAAAACAATTATGGAAAACAAAGAAGAGTCTTCATGGAGGAATGGAGTTTCCTGAATCAGGTAAAATAGCATGTTTCAAATGTGGAGAATCTGGTCATATGGCTAGATACTGTAAATCACACAAAGGAGAAACATTATTACCACTTGAGAGTTATAATGAAAATGATATACCAACTTTAGAGGACATGCAAAAGTATGCAGCAGACCCAACCTGCAACACTTTATCAATAGCTGAACAGTTACAGGAAAGTATATTTGAGAGTAGCCAAATTCCAGATACCTTTATGAAGATGTTAGCTGATTCACCTAGCGGTGAAGATGGAGGCATTGCACCTTTATATAATTATGATCAAGATATTTCAATGGATCTGGATGAAGCGCTTCATAAATTTGGACACAAATCCTTTAGGTCTGGACAAAAAATTGCTATAAAACGCATTTTGTGTGGAATGTCAAGTTTACTTATATTATCCACTGGGGGTGGCAAGTCATTATGTTACCAACTGCCAGCATACCTTTATAGTCAAAAATATAAATGTATAACTTTGGTAATTTCTCCTTTAGTTTCATTGATGGAAGATCAAGTTTTAAATGTACCAGAATTCTTAAAAGCTGGATGTTACCATACCAATCAATCACAGACCCAGCGAAGTAAAATTCTGCAATGTTTGAAGGAAGGCTTACTTAATATTCTTCTGATATCACCTGAAGCTTTGATAGCAGGGGATTCATCAAATGGTTTATCAGGTTTGTTTAAATCACTTCCTCCCATTGCCTTTGCTTGTATTGATGAGGCACATTGTGTGTCACAATGGAGTCACAATTTTAGGCCTAGTTATCTTATGATATGTAGAGTTTTAAGAGAAAAATTAAATGTTAAGTGTATTCTTGGATTGACTGCAACAGCAAGTCAGTCAACTATAAAAAGTATAATCAGCCATATCAATATACCTGATGGTGTAACTGGAGTGATTAGGAACCCAGCACTTCCTGATAATCTCTGCTTATCAGTGTCAATGGAAAAAGATAAAGACAGAGCTCTAGTTTCGTACTTGTTATCAGAACCAATCATTTTATTTAATGCTATCATTGTGTATTGTATAAGAAGAGATGAATGTGAGAGAATAGCAGCCGTATTAAGATCATGCTTACAAGAACCTGGCAAAATAAATATGGAAGCTAAAAACAATAAAAGAAAAAGAATGTCATATATAGCAGAAGCATATCATGCTGGCATGTCTGCTGCTCAGAGAAAAAAAATACAGAAACATTTTATGGATGGAACACTAAGGATAATAGTAGCGACAGTTGCTTTCGGAATGGGTATTAACAAAGCAGATATTAGATGTATAATACATTATAATATGCCTAGCAGTTTTGAATCTTATGTGCAAGAAGTTGGAAGAGCTGGACGCGATGGTCAGCTTGCATATTGTCACATTATATTAAGTAACAATGACAATGACAAAAACGAACTTTTAAAACACATTCATGCTAACTCTATTGATAGACCTACTATAAGAAAATTGCTTTCTAAGGTGTTTATCCCATGCGAATGTATTAAAGCTCGGAAAGATTCATCCAATGCATGTTGCAATGGTCATGAGGTGGGAATCCCCATAGATTCTACGGTAGATGAACTAGATTTACCGTCAGAAAACATTGCAACTATGTTATGTTATGTAGAACTTCATCCCAAACAATATATAAAATTTTTAAACAATGCTTACATAAACTGCAAAATCTCTTCTTACGGAGGGCCAAAAAAAATTCACGAGGCGGCTAAGTCTTGTAGACCACTAGCTATGGCATTGTTAATAGAAAATAAGAAGGACCCCAGTATCATGAGCAATAGTGTTTTAGAATTCAATGTTATTGAAGTAGCCGCAGCCATTGGTTGGGAGAGTGGTGTAACGAAATACCAATTAAAGAATTTAGAGTGGAATACGGAAACAGGAATTTCACGAAGATCACATTTAAAAGTTGAGTTTAACACACTTGGTTTTAGGATCAGAGCTAGAGGAGACTTGAGTTCTGCAGAACTTGATAGCATTTTAGATGAATTACACAATTCTGTGGTTTCTCAAGAAAAAGCGAGATTATTTCAGCTAGAAGAGTGTAATTTAGCGTTTCGGAGGTTAGGAAATTATTCTCTTGAAAGTACAACCTTATCCAAAGAGGTGCTTCTAAAATCATCAAATGTTTTAAAAGACACTATAAGAAATTATTTTGAAAGAGACAGTTTACCTGCCAACTTAACATTAGCAGAAAGGCCATTAGATGTTGAAAGAGTAATCCCTGATGTTCGCGCGTTAATTTGTACTTATAAAGATTGTAATTTTACTGGTAGGAGTATAGCAAGAATATTCCAAGGAATTTCATCTCCAAACTATCCAGCCATTGTATGGGGTAGATGCAAATTTTGGAGATCACATTTGCATGAAGATTTCAATGGATTGATAAAAATAGCAACACAACAAATAATTCAGTTAAAACTTTAGGTAGATTTTCCAAATAGGGAGGTATTATTCATTATCTGTTCTTGTCTATTTATATGCTAGATATTTTGTCATCTTTAATGTTTGGTATGGTAACTGCTTAACTAAATAATTAATTTATGTATATTTGTATGTTATTATAGTAAAAAACAAAAACAATTATGAATCTCAAACTCTGTTATCTGAAGAATTGTGATTGACCGCGTATTCATATTTGACAGGATACTCTTCAAATGCTTGTAGTCTGAATTTAATTTATTTTGTTATTTCTTTACTTGTACGAACATTAAATGTGAGTATTTAATAAACAATGTGTGTTTTTTTTTCTAATGGTCAACTCATTTTTAGAGGAGATAAATGATAGCCAGAAGGATTTTTTTATTTTTGTTAAACTATAGAGTAAGGTGGTAGGAGTATATCCAGAAAAAGTCGAATACAAGATTTTGAAATATTTTCCAATCTGCCAAGACTAATTTAGACGCTGGTGTCTAAATTAGTCTATTCCAGTCTATTTTTCAGTATGTGAAACTACTTTTAAATAGGAGTTACGAGGGTTAAGTGCGTGTTTTAATGAAAACCAGGAACTGTGTAAATATTTTTTTTCATAAAAATGATTTTATAAATTTATTCATTAATATTATTTTATACATAAATACAAGTTTTAACACTAGGATATAACCAAGTTACATATTTACAGTTCCTTTTTTACACAAATACTATGTACCGTATTGCATTAATTATGATTGTAATTAATAAATGTTTGCAAACAATGAAACAATTCCTAATATTAATAAAATTAAATTAATAGCTTAAACTTTAACAGCTTTGGTTGATTAGAAACTGATTTCAATACAAAATTTTAAAAGAAGTTTCGTATAATCCGTGCTGCCGCTTTAAAGTAATTACAAAAATTCGTTATACATAGTTATGGTACGCTATCGTTTATCAGGACAATAATTAACGAATACGCTTACAGAAGTAGGTACTAGGCGCTATACAGTAAAACTATTCTTAGAGACTAAAATGATGCTAATGATACTATCAGTCGAAAGTGCGAACCACATAGGAATCTTAAGAAACAAATGAATAACAAGCAAAAATAATAGTTAACTAAATTATTATCTCAATTCGTTAACAAAATATAACGTATAACATGTACGTAATTTTGGTGCAGTGCGAACCAAAAATTGATGGCTGTACCTAAGTTATATTATGAACCAAAGTTAAATGCAGTAGCAGTTTTATACGAAAGCCTTCGCTTCGATCAGATACAGCAGTTGGATAGGAACAATCGGAATGAAAAAGAAAAAGTTCTATCAGACAGCAAAATAGGCATTGACATAAAATTAATAGTTACAACTCTTTAGTCACCGAAAAACGACTGGTACTAAATTTGATTATGTAAATTATGTTTATCAACTTCTGCACCTATACACCTTAATATATATACTAATAGGTCAGTCGCGATCACCACGATCGAGGTAGTAAGTGAGGATTAATCTACCTAATCTGAGTAGTGGAAAATAAGTACTCTATAAAATGAATATGTGTCATACTCTTTCTAAACGTCCAGTGTATTCATTTAGTTTGCCTATAGAACCTTTAGGATCTGGAGATAATGAACTCCACTGAGTTGAAACACAATCCTCAAATTTATGATGGCCACATGGTAGTTTGTCGTGCAAATACATGCAGGAACCTAATACGTTATAAAATTCAGAGGTAAGCCCATCTATCCACTCTTTTAAATCTTGATGTATTCTTTGTACATTCGATTGGGAAATTTTTTGCAAAAGTATACTTTCTTCATGCTTGGGTATAAAGTTGTTCACTTTGAGATGTGAAAAGTTTTTGTACGAATTTTGAGATCCAATATGAATTATATTTGATTCTTGTGGAGATAATTCTTTACCTGAAAAATATTCTAGAGGTGATATGAGAAACTTTGTTGATACGATTATATTATTCTGGTCAAATAATCCCACTTTCCAAATTCCAGGCAAAAGAGGTGCTTTTAAAGTAGGTTTTATATGATTGGTTAGATTCGTATCATCTACGTGTATACTATTTACATCACCGATTGCTCCCGTGGGATCTAACCAGATTATAGTATAATTATCTGATTTCTTATTTAATAGAGCCGAAAATTGATATTGTAAAACAGGCTCAGACAAGGGTCCTAAAACATTTGCTAAATTTCTAAATGTCTGTTCTTTCTGATCGTAATCCGAACTTACTTTAAATATTTTTACAGAATCAAAATACGGATTTTCAAAATTAAGTTCCATATGTTTTTTAGGTTTATACCAAGTTTCTATAATTATTTCCTTACGATCGTGTGTAATCGCTTTATGTAATATTAAATTTCCTTTGTAAACATCTGCGTAATTATAAGAACTAATTTCAATAATGTCACTTGGTTCTATATAACAACCTTCTTCTAACAGAATTCTTGCGTTATGTCGCACTATGCTTGCGGCGTGAGTTAAAATAACGTCGTCTGTACTAGCAGTTAAGTCATCAATGTTATAAATGCTTTGCCAATACGCCTCTAAACTAGGCAATAAATAATGATCTTTAAATCCTATAAATTGCTCTACTCTATTGACTATTTCTTGATTTATGACTGGTTCAAACTTTCTTGCAAAAAATAGCTGTCGGTCTTGAGTATTTTGTATCCTAGGCCAGTCTTCAGTTCTGAAATCGTTGGGAGAACAACCACACCAGTCCACGACATGTTTATGTTGACATTTACAGCCTAGTTTTCGTTTCCAGTTGGTGACATGCAAATTATTATCGACATATGATCCACAAAAATGTGAATTCCTTAACACCGTGTGAAAAAAAGATTCAGCTGGCAACAGTGTATGTCGAAATATGACATCCAGACCTGCCAACAGCTGATCTTGCTTCCCAATGATATATGAAACAAATTCTGGCGACAAGGCAATCCAATCACTCCCACCGTCAATCACTATTCCTCTAGGCAACTTCCTTTCGCCGACGCGCCACATATGCGTGTCACATTCAATAAATGTTTTGTCTAATCCTTGTTTCTTGATAAACCTTTGTACTTCACGTCCATGAGATTTAACAAAATTAAGTCCTTTGTTTGCTGACAAGAAGTTTTCCAATTCTTCTAATGACTTAATGGGAAAATCAGATTCACTTAAATTTATTATAAAATCCCACCGCCATTTAAGTGCCATACAATCTTTCATAGCTGCAAGTAGCATTGTAAGCAAGGATGCTCCACCCCATATCGTAGAATATCTACTTGATGCTAATTTTATATTAGAAAATTGATTTTCTAAAGCAGACAACTTCCGATGTAAATAGTCTTGACGCTGTAACAAATAAATTATTATTACTAAACATTAGGTAAGGCTGGAGTCATTTTGCTATTTGTTACATGTTTTGCTAATTTACGCTGTTTTTGCAAACATTAATATGGAGTTTCTTGCCGGTTCATCTCCATAAGAATAACACTTTGGAATCGTGCAATTAGAGTCAGTAATTTAAAATTTGAAAAGTGCCTGAAAAACGGCAACCTACACATTTATGTCATAATAATTTGACTTACCTTATCTACGTGTATGTAAAAGTAGTGATTGCTTCTATATAAAGCATTAATTAAGCGATGAACTTGTCTCAGTGCGCGCCCATTCAATGTCAACAGGAACACAATTTGCACAGGTTCCTTTTTCGTGCTTGTTGTCTGTGTTACTCTGTGCTTAAATTCTGTAAATCAATTTTAAAACAATTTAATATCTATTGCTACCAAAACCCTTTATTTTAACTTAAAAAAAAAACTCCCGCAGTAAGGGATTTAATCCTTGTTTTATGGTGGGTTTCACAAATATACAAATCACGTGCACGAAGACACCCCGATTCAGAACAAGCATTGGTGGATCAAACAAATTGCTTGTGCTACACGGAAATCGAACCCGCGACACGATGCGTATAGTGGGTTTGGCTTGGTGACCATAACCACTCGGTTATCCGTGCATTATATGATGCCACGGTGAGGTAGACTTCCAATCATCTACTATACCAAACCTGGGTAAACGCCGCCGCGTACCTCCCTTCCTGATTCTATGTCCTATCACGATTATATCTACGGTATTTTATCATTCATTTCAATCATCATTATGTTTTTACAAGCGTTTAGTTTGAGAATATAGGTTAATTAAATTTTTATACAGTTAAATTTTATTATAAAGCCTACAGTTACTTTTCTGTCGGAAATTTATGAGGGCGTTTTCTATGAAATGAAGTGAACCAGAAGCCACAACATTTACCTTCCTATTTTTATTGTATATGCAAAAAGAACTTGATAAATCCAAAAAACAGAACCCAGAATTCAAATATGATCCCTTGTCTGTCTCAACAGTGTGATGATGCAAATTGTTAGTAAGGTTTCTGTATAGTGAATCAGTGGTTTTCATCAAGATTGGTAACAGCATAACTCTTTTAGCCCATATATTACAAAAAAACCCATTACTTTTTTATTTTCTATCATGATTGTAAAATTCTAGTACCTCTGCAATCAGATCCAATCTGCAATTATATTAATTGCCAATGGGTGTTAAAATTTTAAAATATATGAAAGAAAACTTAGAAATTCATGATATTTTTTAATGAGCACTTAACACACTCATGATAAGAAATACATAATTAATTATTGTTATGCACTTTATC
Organism: Trichoplusia ni; assembly: GCF_003590095.1. Lineage (NCBI taxonomy): Eukaryota > Metazoa > Arthropoda > Insecta > Lepidoptera > Noctuidae > Trichoplusia > Trichoplusia ni. Next base: position 13,450,137 of record NC_039478.1, on the reverse strand, counting down.
ACACAAATAAAAGAATACAGTATTTTATTGTTATTTCAAGGACATTTTTTCTACAGCAGGATATTAACTTACTTGATAGTCCTGTTTCATAAATATTCATGGTAAAGTACCCTCCACAATTTTGTTTTGGATCACCAGGACAGCTCATGTCACACATTTCCGTAGCTATTGTGCCTGACAACTGGGGTATGCTTTCTCCACAAAAACACTCCGATCTAAAATAGTTATTTTAATAAATAATACAAACTTTATTGACAATAAAAGTTTATAGTATCCTATTTCTAAAAAATATAAATGCCTACCTACTTTGTAGAGAATAAATTACTGAGCGCAAATGAACTTTAACAACAAACCTGCTAATTCTCATGGATCTTGGACAAAATTCAAATCATGATAAGTAGTGATAATGGTTTTCAATTTGTCTGCCAATGTTAAGTGTAGGTGTGGACAAAAAAGGTTCTTTGCCAGATTCATTCAATGAGGAGCTTGTGGCTATAACCACAGTAGTTAATTGATCACAGGTTAAGCTATGCTTGATGCGTTTGGTTCATAGACGGGTGATCACCTTTGTCATAATGAGTTCGTCTATATTTCGGAAAACACGTTAAATTGTGTGTCCCGGCTGTTATTCCTACTTAAGGTCGAAAGTGTGACAAGCAGTCTAACAAAGAGGTATTGTGTTGTCTAGGTAACTGGGTTGAGGAGGTCAGAAGCTGAATAAACTATGATAAAAGAGGACTCAAATCCTTCTATAATATAAATTTTAAATTCATTACTTACGCATATTGCACCCCAGCATAAATAAAACCACCTTGGATGCAAATATCTATACAGGCTGAGGGTGTGTTTGTGTTGGCATAATTTCCATAAAAACCTGTAAGTAGTCTCATTTTCTTTTTGTCTATGTAACATCCTAAATGTTTGCCATATGTAGTTCGGCTTCGATTGCAGAAATTTGGTAATTCTTCTGAATAAAAATGTCCAGTTTGAATAAGACAAGTTTTGTTGACAATTTGCTGTTTGCAATTTTGTGTCTTAGCACGATGAATCGCCGAGATAGCCTCTCTGCTTTTAATTTCGCAAGGAGGTTTAAAATCAAGTTCTTCTAATCTAAGAAAAGCCGAAGGCTTGTTGATAATCTTATTACTGCTTGGGAAATCTTCATCATCACTGGGTCCAAAACTGTTTTTTCTGGCAGAAACTTCACCAACAACTTGTCGAGCGAGTGAGACGTAACCATTCTTTTTCAATAAATTGTCATTTGCAGAGGGAAATAAACTAATAGCGATAAAAATATGAATGAAAAATGCTAGTAAAACAGCTATTACAAACCATTTAGTATATTTATAAAATAATCTTCCGAAAGTTATCGCCATTTCAACAACGATAATTTTACGTGTAATAATAAAATAATTTTAAACACTACATAATTCCTATAATTATTTAATTAACACTCGAATGAATATCTACATTGTACTGATTTAAGGTTATAATTTACACATTATTGTTGTCCTCTTTGGTTACCGACAACTTTTGATTCGGCTTTTCAGTTTTGTTTCACTCAGCTGTCAAATTGTCGACTTTGACAGTGACAACGTCAGTCAACTTTTTAAAAGTTGCTAGAACTAGTTAAATGTTACTAGCAGGTAAAAGATATTTTTTTCTGTTAATGCTTTGTGGTCTACAAGGCTTGCGTAATAATATGATTTTTTTGCCGGGTTGGCGCAGGCGCTAATTTTGAATGTTTTTTGTGGATTATCCCTTTGGTTTTACATCTGCCCCTTATTAGAGAGAAAGAGACAGTGACAATTCAGGAAAAATACGAGTAGCGCAACAGTAATCGGGAAAGTTGCAAAAAACGGTAGTCAGAAACATTATCGGATTAAATTACATTACATAAATTACATTTCGATCATATTCAAAGTCCTATCGATACTCGAAGTCTCGTTGTTACCATATTTATCGCTGCAAATGAGCGCCGAGCAACTGCATGAAGCAGCAACTTTTCGAGTCACGGGAAATTTAAAATGGTGTCTCGTGCCCAGATTTGTCCCTGCTAACTAGCGTCGAGCGGGGCTACATGAGGCCGCACCTTTATGATCTCGATCATAGATAACGAACAGTGCATATTATCTAGGCGTGTTGCCTGAAAAAAATATCGGTTGTTGTGATTTTATTATAAAACCGGCTAGGTTTTATAATAAAATCATAATTACTTAATATGTAAGGTGCCATCAGCTCTGGTTGTAATACTAATAAAAATAATCAAAAATTGCAATTGACTTCCTACGCAGTGGCAATTTGAGGCGAAATCAGTTATAAGGATACGGAAATTCTGATCACTGACGTGAAAGAGTTTGTCTTATTATCTGTAATTATAAAGGTTTATCTTATTTACCAATGATAACTTGTTGTAATAATAATCTTTTATATAAAAATAAGAATTCTTAGAATTATAAGCTCATAATGCTCAATTCTTTAAGAAATATTTCCAGGGCTAAAATGGTGAAGTTAAATATGGTAAACGCAAGTACTCGAGAAGTTCATAGTAGCAGGTTTAAGGGGAAAGTTGCTATAGTCACAGCATCGACGGAAGGGTAATTTTCTTATTTTTTTAATACATACACCGGCACCTGACTGCACCGGTTTGAGAACATTTAATTACACTTAGATTTTGATGATTCCAAGTGACCTTCACTACTTTCATAAATATTCCAAAACCGACCTGTGTAGTACCTATGGTACAAAGACCAAAGTAAATAAAGTTAAACTTTAAAAGATATCGATTTAATGTACAAAGTACAAATTGATACATGACGTTGTAAAAAAATAACATTGTTTTGGTACTGTAGGTACCAATTTTTTTTATTATTACTTTACTTTTGGAAACTTATGTTTTAACCCATTATTTATGTACTTAGTTGGTTTTAGAATGATCGTGAAATGGTAGTTAAACATAAATTTCAATTGTACCTATTACATTCTTATCTATATTCTTATACTAATATATTTGAAATATTTAAGACGAAGACTTTTTCATTTATGGTTTTAAAGTTAGCTTAACAGCTATTGACGGAGCTCACGCACTAAAGTGATCATTTATTGCGGTTCTAGGATCATTTCTAGTTACTGCTCTGCTCCTATTGATGGTAGAATTCTAGCGTATAGCCTTTGGAGAGCCTTCTAGGCCCCAATTCTGCTATTTAAAATGGCCGATGAATGAATGAAATTTGCCTTAAAGTGACAATTTTCGTTTTATCTTAAGCATTTTTCTACATAATTGGAAATTCAGTGTGGGACGCTAAACTCAAGGTCAATACATTTAAGTTTCAATTATTGTATTGGCAAAATGCTTACGATAATAGGAATAATTTCAAATTTAATTCAATTGCCATTCATTCACCGGCTATTGTATAAAAGCACAAGCGGGGCCCTGGTGTGTAAATAAATATAATGTTACCTTACTAGGCACCTACCTGTATTCACCGATATAAGTCAGTGAACTAATCGGAGTTACAAATTAGATGGGAAAAAATTGAAATATTGAACAGACACACAATTCACATTATCTTAACAGTCTTCAGCCTTAAAATAAATGTAGCTCGGCAATCCTATTAAGATGTAATCATCTTCAGGATGCTGCGGCTATTTCGAATTCTTTCTATAATCTGAGTTAAAATGTCATTAATGCCGTGTCATTGTAGGCGCAGGCCAGAAAAAATCATTCCCCTCACCTACGTGATTAAGGATTTTAAGTTTATTATTATTTCCTTTATTTAAATTAAATAACATATAAATTACATTTTTAAATATAGGTATATAAAAAAAACAACATATATTTAAAAATATAAAAAATAGTGTCCAACCGGCAACGGGAACAGGGCCCAAGCTGCCGGTGGTCAGGGCTCCAAAGAGAGGAACCTCCTCACGATGCGCACCGTGTCCAGAAGTACCGCTCTCTGAATCAAACCCTTGACCCAGACGCCCAACGAGAGCCTCATAAGGTGTTGGTTGATGGATAATCCTGGCCACTTGGTTATGTCTGTGCAAGTATTCGCCGTTAGCAAGACGAGAACAACCCGTAACTATATGTCTCAAGGATTCACCGGGACAGTGACATGCCCGACAGATGTCAACTGTACCATCCTTAATTATATATTTCCGGTAGTTATTTGTCAAGATAACTTCATCCATAATTGCACATACAAACCCTTCGGTTTCTCCAAAAAGATCACCGAAGCGTAGCCAGGCCACGGACACTAAGAAATCTACATCGGCTCCATGAAGAGTCCGATAATAGCGTCTAGCTCCTTGCTTTGCCATACATCCTTGCGGTCTTTGACGCTTAGTACGACCGGTTTGCGCCAGATCTCTTTGCCTAGAGAGAGCGGAGTGAAGGCCTTATCCACTGCCTGCAATCTAGAAGCATTCCCACGTCCATTCGGAGGAAGTACTCCCTGAGGTTACATATCTCGCGATTATGAAGGGTCTTGGCGTTTAAGAAGCCTCGTCCCTCACACTTTCGAGGGATATATAACCTCATTACCGATGATCGCGGGTGGTGCATTCGATTTGCGGTGAGCAGTGTGCGGACTCTTCTATCCAAGGCGTCCAGCTCGGTCTGTGTCCACTTGAGTATGCCAAAGGAGTACATAACCTCTGGCATGACCCAACCATTAAAGGCACGCACCTTGTTACCGCCCGATAAGGAAATTTTACGATTGTTTCATGTCAGCGACATTAATGCCTAACGCCTCTGACATACCCAAGTATTTGTAGGTTTCCGTTGAGGAGAGGGACCTCAGGTTTATAGAATCCGAGAGCTGTATACCCAGGGATTTACAATCCCACCTCGTTTTACATGCATGACTGCACATTTGTCAACACCAAATTCCATTCTGATGGAATTACTGAAGCTTTCAGTGATCTTCAGTAACTTCATCAGTTGCAATTTGTTGCACGCAAATTTATTATTATTATTATTATAGTCCTCTTTTATCTATAAGGGTATGCCCCATTTACTAAAAAAGGATTTTTGAAAACTTGGGATGAGTCTTCAAAAATCCTTTGTTAGTGCCCACCTTTCTTCCTTTACAATATAAAAGGAATTCTTGTCCTTTTGCTTTCATATTATAGAGTAACTTGTGCATTAAATGTTTACAATACCTTATTTTTATAATTTTAGCATTGGTTACGCCATAGCGCAGAGATTAGGACAGGAAGGAGCTTCTGTGATAATAAGTAGTAGAAAAGAAAATAATGTAGAGAATGCAGTAAAGAATTTGCGCAGTGAAGGCATTACAGTTGAAGGGGTCGTGTGCCACGTAGGTAATGCGGATCAAAGAAAAAAACTGTTTGATATTGTAAGTACTGAATATACAACGTAGCTATATTAAATACCTGCCATAAAAAAAATACCGAGGAGTAAATTGAATTGTTAATATTTTAAACAAAAGAAAGCAAACCTGGTTTATTAATGACTACCTACAATATTATTGTTAGTTGAGTCCACCGTGACATGAGAATGAGAATTTTATATATAAGACTAGCTGTTGTAGCGACTTCGTCCGCGTGGTTAGAAGATATTGACCTGTTTTCGCAGCGCACGCAACGGAAGCCCTCTTTTTTTTTCTCTCTTACCCACTGTGTCCCATTGCTGGGCAAAGGCCTCCCCCAAATCCTTCCACGACTCTCTATTCTGGGCTGCATGGAACCAGCCTGCGCGGTAAGCGTTAAGGTCGTCTCACCACCGCTTCCTAGGTCGCCCACGACGACGCGGTCCATCCGTTGGCTCCCATAGTGTGGTGACTTTGGCCCAACGATCGCTTTCCATGCGGCTAACATGACCCGCCCAATCCCATTTTAGCCTGGCAGCCTTTTTGCCGGAACGGAAGCCCTCAAAGATGATTAATTTTTTCAGCTTTATAATATTAAGTATAGATGTCAGCGTTGCCAGACGTCCTGATTTTGGCGGGACGTCCCGATTTTTAAATTAAATTTTAATGTCCCGCGCGGGACATTCTCGGTTCCGCTTTTCGGAGAGAACTTGACCGTACACCATTCGTAGGATTCACAGAGACTATAGTTTGAAACCAGTGGCGTAGCGTGATTCACCGTCGCCCGGGACGTATTCCCACCAAATACGAATCTAAAAAAAGCTCGATAAAATTTTCACAGAGTTAAGTTACACTTGTTTGCTTATGTTATTCGCGCGCGGAACATTGAACATCAAACATCAAGTTTACTATGTCCCGCTTCTGACGGAAGATTCCCGCTAATTTCACTCAAAAAATACCAACGTCCCGACTTGTCAAAAAATATATCTGGCAACGCTAATAAATGTACATGAATAATTTCATTATAGTTTGTTTTCTCCTTCAGGCAAAGTCAAAATTTGGAGGCCTTGATATTCTTGTTTCTAATGCAGCAGTTAATCCTGGTGTTGGGCCGATACTTGAGGTAAAGTAAACTTTTGATCTCGTTTATTAATGAATCTATTTCAATGTTATTAAAGAACAAAATTGAAACCATTCTAGAAAACATAAAACGTAAATCCTAGGAATTAAAAATGAATTCAAAAGGATGCCAACAGTTTACATTGATAACGAATAAGTCTATATTTTCGTGAAGTAAGATTTGAAATCATAACATTCATCGTAATTATTTGACACAGCTTAATGTTACTGTGCTTAAATTTCAGACTGATGACAAAGTGTGGGACAAGATATTTGAAATTAATGTGAAGTGCGCCTGGCTTTTAGCAAAGGAGGCATATCCTGAACTTGTTAAGAGAGGAGGAGGCAATATCGTATTTATTTCGTCTATTGCTGGCTACCAACCAATGGAGGTAATCACTTAAGAGCTCTTGAGCCAGAACTTATTGATTAATGTACTTTCGATTCATTAAATATTTATTTCAGCCTTTAGGTACATACAGTGTCAGTAAAACCACTCTTTTGGGATTAACTAGAGCCATAGCTAACGAAGTTGTACATGACAATATTAGAGTAAACTGTGTTGCTCCAGGAATTGTAGCTACGAAGTTCGCATCTGCGGTGAGTACTTTTGTGTAATAATTCAGCCAAAATCTTTATGAAAAAAAACTTACTAAAATCGAGTATTACTGTTTTTAGATTACTTCTTCAGAAGCAGGCAAAGAAAAAAGTTTATCCATCGTGCCAATGAAACGGTTTGGTAAGCCTTCTGAGATTGCCAGTTCAGTGGCCTTCCTAGCTTCAGATGATGCCAGTTACATAACTGGAGAAACCATTGTTACTGCAGGAGGTGCATATGCTCATCTTTGAGTCCAAGACTATTGCTATTAGGGATCATGGTGGTTATTAATATTTTTCACTTGTTATTCATTTTTATAAATCATAAATAAAGGAACATGGATATATTCTAAAATAAAAGTTTTACTTACAGATATTGCTCCATCTGAACATTTGCAGGTATATTGATACTTTATTTTTGAACTATATAATATAGCATTTTATTATAAGGACTAATCGTCATCAGAATCGATAAATTCAGGTTTTGTTATTCCAATAGACTGCAACAGATTACTTGTTGGTCCTGTTGATGCTTTTTCTTCCTTCATGCTCTGCATTATATTTGCCATTATGGTAGTCTCAGCTTGCAAATTTTCCATTGGATTATTTTGAAGTTTTACCTTTAGTTCTTTATCACAATCCTCACTTTCGTCATCTTCATCATCATTGTAAAACATTTCATCATCTTCACTTTCTACACTCTCAGTTACCTCTTTACTATGCGTACTTAACACCTTCAACATTTTTTCTATACATGATACAAATTGATCTGATTCAAAATCAATCTCATTAATATCTGACTCATCAATGTGTTCTCGTTCTATTCCTTCAAAGTCAGATGTTTGCTTAAGAAAAGATGTTAATTCCTGTGTAAGAGTTTGAGATGAAATGTCATCAATGTTTTTTAACTTAGTTGCTTTCCCATAACGCGAATACAGAAAGTCATTTAATTCTTCAGGATTTATATTTAGCCAATCTTCACTATCTTCGACACCAGTGAAATGCTCCCCTGAACTACTCTTCAATGTACTGTTCAATTCAATAAATTTACTTGACTTCATAAGTTCTGTAACATTATGATGAAATACATTCGATCTTACCGGACATTCTATTGAAGAAAAGTAATGTTGAGCTGTTTTTAGTAATTGCTGGTAACCATTAGACCCTTCGATGTTATTTTTAAAATATCCATTTAGTTTTAAACTCTGTATGAATGTTTGGTATTCCTTTGATAACAGTGGGTCAGCAACTGAAGCTTTATTCATTAGCATTTGATATCCACATGTTAATTTCAAGCCCAAGAGTGTCTTTTTATCATTCCCATGGTACTTAGCTTGATTAATAAGTTTGGAATGTACAAGAGATGCATATAAAAATTTCGTAAATCTTACTTCAACATCAACACAATCAACATAGTCAATTTTTTTACAAGCTTTTACATCTACACTGTCATGGTTGCAATATGCATCAACAATTGGTGAGATAAGTGATGGTTGTAAGGTCAATATTGTTGCTAATGTAGAGGGCACCTTGACTATGGTTCTATGAATGTTTTCTAATATTTTGTCAGGGTATTTTCCAATTCGACTTAGGATTGCTTGTTCAATACTATGTGCTGCCTGTGTCAACTCTGGTGAGTTTGCAATTTTCAGTATAGCTTCATCTAAGCCCAAATTTGTATTTAAAGCAATCACTTCTGGTAGGATTAAATGGATGTGATGATTGTGTATAAATACCTGAAACATTAAAGTTATTGTTCTAACTTGATTTATTTAAGCCAAATTGTTGAAATTTAGTATTGTTTATAATGGGTTCAATTTCTACTGCAAAGACATAACTATGCAGTGAAAAAGTTACATCTACCTAATAAATTTTTCACTGCAATGAAAAATTAACTGAAAGTATAGCATGGTACATAGAAGCAGAGTCGGATAATTCCAATATGAGCTGTTTCACCATTGCAGCATTGTAACAGAACTAATAGAAAACCTTAATCAAACTAACTAATATTAATTATAGGTATATTACCTATAATTAATAAATTATTATGATTTTATCAACTGTAAACAAAGTCATCAAAGAGTTTAGTGTAGGCCACTTTTTATATGACTTGCTATAAACTTAATAATTAAGATAAATGTAAGAATTCTTCTATACATTGAGAACGCACCCTGTTAGCTGTGTTTTCTGGATTTGCCCAAGATTGTAAATAATTTGCTGCTTCTATCAAAAGAAAGTCACCATCATTGTCCTTTACTTGAATTATTAAATCTGAGTATTGCTTCGAAATTTCTAGCAAAACATGAACTATAAACCATTCATCTTCTATGTTATCACCAAAACACGTATTGCTGCATAGATGTAAAGGTACCCCTGAAATAATTAAATCATCATGATGTCAATTTTCATACTTTGCTGGTTGTGAAAAAAAGTGTCAACACGATACCAAAGTTCAGAGTTACCTGTTTTGTCGTTATCTTTCATAATAGGAACAAATACACGAAACTCGTCTCGATGCCATATATAATCTCGACATAAACTCTTGACATAGTCATTTATCTGCTTACACATATTTTGCCATAATGCACCATCAGTTCCAAGTTTAGGAGAGTAAAACCAACATAGTATAGTATCGTCGTTTACAGGTTCTAATTGACTTGACATTCTGAAGCTTCTTACTTGATATATAACAGATATCAATCCTCAATATTAATTGTATCTCTGCAGCATTTGAACTTTAAAGATGCACTGTTTTAACTATAATAAATAATAATCCGAATCTCGACACCCGCGTTCTCAAACTATGGGGCACAGATTCAGAATCTATTGAACAAATGAAGCGCTTGTCATGTCAGATTGACACATCACAGCATATATATCAGTATTTCTGTACCTCTACCATGAGTTGCCATCGAAAACGTCAATGACGTTACTACAGTCGATAGCGTATAAACGCGGTTCGAATAGTTTACAATCGGACTCATACCATGAGTTTAAAAAACCTTGACGCGCTCGCTATCGAGAGCTCGATTGTTATTGTAGTATTCGTGTTGTCATACTTGTCATGTTGTCGAACGTGCCTAACTTCACGTCTAATGTAGTTGTTTCTTTCTAACGTTGCTTAAAAGACAGAGTAAGATATATATTCCCGAAAAAGCTTCAAATCTACATTAATAATTTCATGCAGGACTACGGTAAACTCGATCGAAACCTTATATGAATAACAAAACATAAAAAAATATTGATTTTGAGTCGACAACATATATCCGCAGATTTCGGATTAAGGAGAATTTCGTTAAATTCCGATGGCAAAAAACAAACCGCTCAAGTCGCCATCTTTGACGTTGAAGTTTCGCAAAGTGTTTTTTTTTTTTAATTTTGCGGTTGATGTAGATATACGAACTCTTTTGATATCACAAATAGATAGACACTTTTCTTCTTGCTCTTTTGGGTTTTAGTAATTTTTCATTATTAAATTGAAAGCGGTGTCGTGGGTACCTAGGAATGGTTATGTGGCGCACCTTTGGGGAGTACCTATGTCTTGCGATTGATCGCGATAGTTTTGTTGAATTGTTTCATATACCGATAAACTGTGCATCTATTGAAACTAATATTATGAATGCGAAAATTTCTCTGTCTGTCTGTCTCGCTTTCACGCCAATCCTACGGAACCGATTGTATTGAATTTGAGAGATAGCCTAATGGAAACGGGGACCGAACGCTATAAACTGAAGTCCACGTGGACGGAGTCCTGGGCTACAGCTAGTGTTTGAATAATCCTAATAATTTTAAACTTCATAGAGCATAAAATATTCAGTATATTTTAATATAATGTAATATTACTTAATGAACTATTGGTTGGGGTGGAGCCCTCTGTGAACGCTGACTTATTTCCAGCGTTTCCTTAATAATGAATTTATGTGTGTATGTTTCATTGTAAAAAAGTGACAGCGTGTATTCAATGTAAATTGACTTTTAACTAGTGCTACTTGATTTTAAATACTCTCTTGCCGACATGATTCTCACAAGAAATACTCAAAACTAAACAATTACTATAAACCGAATACCGTTTCACACCTTGTTTAGCAAGTGAGTTACTTAACTACAATCGTAATGGTATTTGTCGATACCATCTGTCAAATTTGTGACTCATGGTACCGTTTTCTTAGAGAAACCACCGCAAAACGTTACGCGCTCGCTACTCGCTGTCGAAGACGTTTTGAATGTTTCGATAGGTTTTATTTGTCAACTCATACTACCGATTTTAGTTTGTCAAGTGACCGCTAGGGGCGCTGTACATTTTGTCATAGATATTTTTTACGCAGACGCTAGCGAGCCCGGTCACTCAAAACTCATGGTAGAGGTACAGACTGTTTTAATTTATTTGAAAGCTTATCTAAGTTTGAAAGTGTTGACGTCACTTAGTAACGTGAAAATAATGGACAGATTTTTAAATAAATAACTATAATAAATACAATAAGAAAGCATATTAATGCATTTACTTATATAGATATTGTAATTCCAATTTTCCTGACAATTTGAAATCGAATGCCGTGACATTTCACATTCTCGGACATCTGTGTTGAACATTTATTTTATTTTATTCTTGGAAAAACCGCTTCTGTCTCTCTCACTGGTGGTCCTGGTAACGGACACAGCGTAGGGCCGCGGACCAGAGCAGCTGTCTCCCAGTAACGGTCGCTAGGGCGCCGCGCGCTGACATGCGCGCGTGGCGGTGCCCCGGGCGGCTGCGCAGTTGCTGTCAATTTGAAATTTTTTGACTTTTTGTGTTGTTTGCTTTTGTATATTTTGTAAAATATTTATTTTAATTAATGTTAAGTGCAAGTTTAAGCAGTGGTGAGGGAGATAGTGCCAGACAACCTTCTTCGAATGACCTGGAGAGGTGTCCTCTGTACTCTCAGGCACGGTTTTTTAAAGGTAAGCGGGGTCTGAGTGTGCATTTTGTAAAGGCACACAAAGCTCTGAGTACACGCTCAAATCCGGTTACGCAATTACAAACCACGTCGACGTCTGGATCCAACCCTTTATACAGATATTTGTCAAAATTCAAAAATTCTATTCTGGTATTAAAGCGAGTTCCTCGTGGCGCCAGACCGCTTGTGGCACAACATTTAGCAAGCTGTATTCGCCTTGCTGCCCGAGAGAACTCGCTAAGTGCCTGGGAACATCTTCTCACCTTCCCCTACAGAATTTTACATGTCAACAAGAATTCGGCTTCCAAAAAGACGTTAACTGCCCAAATTAAAGATAATTGTAATGTTTCAGCCCACAATTTAGAAACCAAATTTCTGACACAAAACTTCAACTCGACAAAAGGAGTCCCCTACCTGGTCGCAGGAAAATTAGAGGAAGGTGACATTAGCGGAGCAGCCAGGATTCTCTATAGCATTGTAGAGGTGGCACCTTGCTCTCCAGAAACTCTCGTAGCTCTCGAGAGCAAACACCCCATACCTGATCCGAACATCCATTCTCTCACCATTTCAGGTCGAGAGGTTATCACAGCCCTTAGTTCCTTCAGGAGTGGCTCTGCTGGCGGTCTCGACGGCCTGAGCCCCCAACACATGAAAGATCTTACAAGTTTGGGGGCTGGAGAGTCTGGCGAGATGCTTTTGAGGGAGCTTACGGCTCTGATCAACCTAATGCTCTCCGGCATGGTTAATGAGTCCGTCATCGACGTCTTGCACGGGGCCAACCTTTGTGCCCTGCGCAAGAGGGATGGCGGTATTCGTCACATTGCTGTAGGCACAACATACCGTCGTATGGCAGCCAAGATTTGCTGTAAATTTTATGGTGAGATTATTTCGAAAAAATTTCAGCCCCTGCAACTTGGTTACGGTTCCAAAGGGGGCTGCGAGGCTGCCGTACACGCGTTGTCGACCTTCCTAAATTCTGGCAAAGGAGAGGTCGTCTTAAAGGTTGACATCAAAAATGCGTTTAATTCTGTAAACAGGGATACCTTGCTGGCAGAAGCTAAAAATGAATTACCCCAAATTTATAGTTTCCTTTGGCAATGCTATAGACATCCTTCAAAATTTTTATATTGGGACAACCTATTAGAATCCGCTGTTTGATGTCAGCAAGGTGATCCTCTTGGGCCGGTGATATTTAGTTTAGCTATTCACCCAATAATTCGGCAGTTAAATTCCAAATTTAATGTTTGGTATCTGGATGATGGGACCCTAGGAGGTGATGTAGATACAGTTCTTAATGACTTCCTTTTTTTTTTAAATAAATTTAATTCCATGGGCCTTCACCTCAATATATATCCAAATGCGAAATTTTCTTATGTGATGGTACAGACAGACAACAGACACTTTCAAAATTTAATGCCATAGCTCCCTCTATTAAAATCGTTGATGAAATTTCTCTCCGCCTCCTTGGGTCTCCAATCTATGATGATTCCTTTCAAAATTTTGTTAACGAAAAAATCCAAAATTTCAAAAATATTTCAAATAGACTACTCCAAATTAATATGCATTCGGCCATTACACTGATTCGTTTTTGCTGTTTCGGTCCTAAATTGACATACTACCTCCGTGCGACTCCCCTATGGAAGTACCCTAATCTTTTAGACCAAATGGACGAAATTATTAAACACACTCTTTGTATGATTTTAAACATATCCATGGATGACCGGGCTTGGTCCCAAGCCACACTCCCCATTCGGATGGGAGGGCTCGGTATCCGCAAAATTTCAAGTACTAGTTTACCAGCGTACCTATCCTCGGTCCACGGCACTGATAAATTAACCAGGAAAATTCTAGCTCCAATACTGGTTGATTTTGAAGTGCCGTGCTTCTCCGAGGCTGTGTATTCCTGGAGACTCGCCTGCCCATGTGCAAATTTACCTGGTTGCCCATCATCTCAAAAGCTGTGGGACGAGCTGCTTTGCAGAGTAGTTCAGGACCATCTGATTTCTACTTCTGCCACTCCTGCGGAGCGGGCGCGCCTCCTCGCTGTGAGTGAGTGGGAGTCAGGTCTTTGGCTTTACGCACTACCGTCGTCGAATATAGGCACCTTGTTCGACAACACAACTTTCCGTCTCGCTGCTGCTTTAAGACTAGGTGCTTCATCTTGTTCTCCGCATCGCTGCCACTGTGGTGAAGTAGTCAACAGCCTCGGACACCACGGTTTATCATGTAGCCGTAGTGCAGGTCGCATGGCTCGTCACGCGAATATTAATGACATTATCCGTCGAGCTCTTGTTGCCGTCGGCGTACCTGCTGTATTAGAACCTAATGGTTTGGTACGCGATGATGGCAAGAGACCGGACGGTATGTCTTTGTTCCCTTGGAAGATGGGTAGGCCTTTAGTGAGGGACGCCACTTGTGTCGATACTCTTGCGCCATCTCACCTTCCCGGTTCTTCGAGCTGCGCTGGCTCTGCTGCCGCGGCTGCTGAAAACCTCAAACGGCGCAAATATGGTAATCTAGTTGGTAGTTACTTCTTTGAGCCGTTTGGGGTTGAAACTTTTGGGCCGTGGGGGCCGAATGCCAAAACGCTTTTTAAAGACCTAGCAAAGCATCTCGTTGACACTCCTCGTGACCCAAAGGCTGGCTTTTACCTCGCTCAGAGGATTAGCAGTGCCTTTCAACGTGGCAATGCTGCTAGCCTTTTGGGCACACTCCCAGCCGGCAGCGATGCCGATGAATTTTTTGATGCTTCAATTTAATATTTTTTTTAACTTGTAAATATTTAACATAAAAAAAAAGTATTTCAGAATGTACTCTGTGGTATATATTGTACAGAAAATACATCATGTATTGAAATATTAGTTTAATTTAACTTATTGTAAAAACTATTGAATACACACAAGTGTTACGTCAACATGGGTTAAAATAAATAGATATGTATAATTTTTTTGGGGTAGTTACATTGTAATTGCGAGGCGAAATAATTTCGCAAACATCGTTTTTTTTTTAATTCGGATATACCTTACTATACTCTATGACCCACACTCAATACTGCGCTAATGTCATGTAAAAATCTGTCATTTCAATATTGTCAGCTTAATTTATGATCGCAGGTTATTTATTTGTGCTAAGTTTATTTATTCTAATTCTTTAATAACTACTACTAAAGTAGTAAGTAATTCAGAATCAGAATATAAACCTAATGTCAGCTTTGTCCTACTTATGTGAATATGAATCAAATTCTGATGACAGTGATTCTGATTTAAATAGCCCTAAGCGCCTTAAAAGGTACCTATAATACATTTATAGAATTGAGAAATACAAACACTGTTTTTAATTATGCGTTTCAACAACAGGTCAAAGTTACATGGAAGAAAGGTCTTTTTGTATTTCTATCAAAGCGAGGAGAACTTAAACACTATTGTTTATTGCAGATCAAAACTCCCTGTACCTAACCTCAGTAAAGTTGCTGTTGTTCCTTCTGATTCACATGAAGACAATGCTGTGCTCCATGAAGGCAGAAAGCGATCATTTCCTCATGTGCGGGGCAACTGGGCAACATTTGTTTATGTGAATTGTAAGGGGGTATTCCTGATTATATCATATATTATACATCATAGATATAGCAATAACATAAATTTACCAATATTTTTTTTATAGATCATGTAGACACATTATTTGACTTAATTGCTAAGTTGCAAGAAGTTGTTGCTGCTAATATTGGACAGTGTCATCATTGTGAAGATTTCCATATTAGCTTGTCAAGGACATTTGTACTGAAGTATCATTTAATATCACCATTCAGTACATCACTACAAAAAACAGTCAGTGGCATAGACAGGTATGTTAATTTATACTTAAATTAATATTATTCTATTTTAAACGAAACGCAGTTTGAAAGTACTATCCATGTAATTATTCATACATTTGAATGAACTGTCGTGTTCTGCTATAGTTAATGCACCATATGATGATATGCATGACAACCAGCATTAATGGCAGTTTCATTTATTATTATATTATGGAAATTTATTTTTTTGGTCAATTGTAAGTAGTCTCATGTCCTATTTGTTGTTAAAAGAATTAAAGTCAATGTAATTTGCGTAGCAAGGAATTAGGAATATGAGAACTGTCGTGCATATCATCATACAGCCCTTCAACTATGGTGACTTTATTTTGTAAACTATAATGATAGGAAGTATAACACAATTTGACATTGCAGTAAGTCTTATTATGAAGTTTATATTTTGTTTTAGTTTTCATCTTGGTTTTGCCGCTGTGAAAATATATTGTAATGAAGAAAATTCAAGAACATTTATTTCTCTTGATGTTGATCCATTGACACAGAGGCACTTACTGAACTTAACTAAAAAGGTTGATGGTGTGTTGAATGAATTCCAACTCCCCACATTTTATGAGGTATGTTTTTAAATCAAATGATATAAGATTTTAGTGATATACTTGCCAAATTTACTTAACCAAAATATATTTAAAGAAATCTGCAAAAAAATATTTTTCTTTAGAAAAAGTTAGTTTGCTTTTTATCCCTAATAATAAATAGGTATTTTTAATGAGATAGAAATTTATATTCAGTACACATTGTAAATAATAAACCTTCTATGTTTCAGACTCCTTCATTTCATATGAGTGTCCTGTGGGTAAATGGTAATAAGAAATTAGAACTCGAAAGTATTTTAGAAGAGTTAAATGAATTGTTTTATGAAAATATTGAAAAATCGCCAAAAACATTTTTAGTTGATACAGTGAATTGTAAAAGTGGTAACAAGTATTTTCAATATTCTTTGAGTTAAAATGGAACATCAAACTAAATCAAGTGTTTATTCCCATGACAGTGGTAGCAACAAAGTTTATGTAAATCGAAATTTTAGTAAAGGCCATCAAAATAGCTCTACCTCCAATTCTATAATGCATGTAAATCCAAAATTCTCATATCTTATATCAAATGCCCAGGGTAACACACAAACTAAAAACAAAATCTATGTTAATCCTAATTTCATTAAACCTAGTAGTACTTCTGAGATTAATCCTAATGCATCAACAAGAACTAAATCAACTATTTATAATACACAAAATGCAATTTCTATGACTTACCAGTCCCATCAAAAGGCTTTAGAAAATAATACAAATGCGGTACTTCAGGTACCACTTTCACGGTCTCGCTATTGTTTAGTGAGACACACAGTAAAAAATAAAGATGTCGAACAGCCAATGCCTTCTAAAGTAAAAAGTACGTTCAAGATAAGCAAATACAAATCTGTACCATGGAATGATGTAAAAAGAAATCTAGAAGACGCCAAAACTGTTTCGATAAATGCCATAAATTTCTCCTCACACATAAATAAGAATGTTAATGAATCAGCAGTACAGAAGTACACTTGCTTCTTGGCATCCCCTAGAAGCGAAGTATTAACAACCCCTGGACCTGAAAGAATTGGAACTACAGTGTATAAGTATAATAATAAGAAGATTAATAAAACGATAATAATAAGTCAAGCAAGAGTTAAAAAAGGTAAAGGAAATTTAAAGAAAAATAATTTACCCTGTCCATTATTTCGAAAGTTTGGAATTTGTTTAAGAAGTTTACGTGATAAGTGCGAGTTTTTGCACGATAAAAAGCATGTCTCAATTTGTCGAAAATTCATCAAGGGACTATGCCATGATAAAAATTGCCTTCTGTCTCATGACTTGACCACTAAGAAAATGCCTACATGTTACTTTTATTTGCAAGGGACCTGCACTAAAACAGATTGTCCGTATTTGCACGTCAAACTAAACGAAAATACAAAAATATGTCCGGATTTTATCAAAGGATATTGTGAAAAAGGCAGTAAATGTCTACTGCGCCATATCAATAATCACACACAAAAGGTGAATAAAGGTAGTACGTCTTTGATAAGAAAATCTAATCGAAAAGAAGATAAAATCACATGGCATGACATAAATGTTCGTGAATCTGATGCCCAGGACGTGAATGTTGAAACCAGGAACATAAAAAATTATACCTCTGTCGTATGTGGTGAAAGTGCTCCTGAGTACAGATACTATCAAGAACATAAAGTTGATGAAAGTGCAAAAGAATATAAAATTATAAAACCAATGAGATGCAAGTTAGGTGATTTGCCCTCATTTATTGAATTATAACACCTTATTTTTAAAGCCTGTTCAGGTAATATAAATGCTTTCGAACAATGTTTTAGTTGTATTTAGTTTAAGGTGAGATGATATATTTTATGCTAACATAGTAACCTTAGTTTACAGGAATGTGTTGGTAAATTGGAATCAAAATTACTACTAATTTGAATCTGCTATTTAGTGGAGCTATTCATATTATATTATGGTTATTTTTGTATGACTTTTACATAGATGCACATTATAGAACTTGCAAACAATAAAACTATATGATTATGACTGCTTTCACTTTTTTTATTATAAATATTAAGAACGGTATTTACATAACATTTTCCCCATTCAGTTTTCACAAACCACTGCTGAAGGGATTCAAAAAACATTTAAAAGACAGGGTTCCACCCTTCTATCTACCCTAAGATGTATATGTAAGCAGTATGCACTCAGTATACCAGCTTTAAATGAAGCAGTATTTGCTAGTATCGTAACATGGTGATTTGTGTATAAACAAGAGCTGTCTTACAAGAATTATGACGTGTGCTAATTTTTAAACCATTTCGGTTGTTTACTACTCTTAGAAGTTGATGCTGTTGGTGCTCTAGACTTTAGTGAGTCTTGTGCAGACTCTTCTGGTTTTCTTCTAGTAGGAGCCCTGTTAAAAAATATTACATATATTAATAATTCATATAGCCAGCCAAAGCAGTACAATAGACAAAAACGTCAGATTATTATCATGTGTCAAAGATGAGAGAAATTCTTAAGAGGCTTATTAATCGATTAATCTTTTGTTCCAAATGATGATGTTGATGATTATTGGTATCTCAATCAATAATCATTATAACCTTACGAAGTCTTCTGCCGGACAAAGGCAAGTACATCCCATAATTTGGACAAAGTTAACAGCTACCAGTGGCTACCTGTATTTAGAAGCCAAGATACAGGCTGCATCGGAAGCAGTTATCTTGCTATATACATCATCTTTCAGATATGGTTCCTTTTTTGGGTCTTCCTCGGTCCACTTGAAATGTAAATGAACACATGGGACGAACTTAGCATCCAATAATGTCATTTTAGGCTCCAAAGTTTCCTTTAGTGGAGTTGTGACTGAAATAAGTAGAATAAACAATTAAGCTTATCACTATAGCAATAGGAAGGAGACAAGTCGCGTTGATACTACAGTCTGAAAGGCAGTACTCTAAGGTGCTCACGCTATTCAAAGACTGAGATATTCGACACCAACGCTGCGACGCTCACGTAGTACTAAGGCAAATAGTGTTGACTGTGCTAGAATAACTGCTTTACGACAGCGTAGCTCAGCCACAACACCTTTTTGGCATCTGGCCAATGGGAGCTATGTTTATATGTTTGTGCTAGAGATGCGGCGAATTATATATGTATCGTTCCCAATTTTTGTATTCTCGGTAAAATGAAACCAATTAGTATTCGGTTATTCCGTAAAATCATAAGTATTAATCATGTACTCACAAATATGAAAATTTTTATGCGAGTTTTTTAAGTGCTCTTTGATGAAATTATTGACGTCAGCTATGGTATTCAGAGGTGTGAAAATTCCTTGAAGGATCATATTGTCTGGAAACTGTATTCGAACAACAACGTTTTTGTAGGTATTCAGTTTCTCTTTAGAGGCCTGTAAACACAATGATAATATGGATTTCAGTTAAAATGATGCTTTGAAAAAAAACATTGATACAAACACTGCACTACATATAAATGCATAACCAAAAACTATTATACCTGTTTCTCAATTTCTTCTCGTTTTGATGAAGAAAGAAGGGGTGTAGATTCCAATTCTATTCGGTGTTGCTGTAAGTCATGGTATAATCGTCGCACTTCTTCTATCGATAGTTCATAGAAATCGTCTGGGAGATCATCGATTTCATCATCCATCGAATCTGGTTGCATATAAGCTACAGCTTTGTGAGTTCCCAACTGCAATACAAAATTTATTATTTCGTTTGTTTAACCCGACTTAAGATTATTATTGGTTGAATCAATGCAAAAGTTTATGGTATTTGTCAAAGACCTACAAATGTCACTTCTTCTTCAATTTTTAGTCTTCTTTCTAAATTCTGTCTCACTTGCGACGTAAATGATTGTTGGCTTTTATCTGTATCAGTGTCCATAGGTTCGTCTTGATTGACGGGTCCCTGCTGCGTTTCCATTTTTTCAGTCGAACTTTCGTCTATTTCATTTAATTTCCGTTGTTCAATTTGTTTTTGTTGAAGAGTTGTCTCTTTAAATTTTGATATAGGATCCTGATGTTTAAATTGATTTTGTGTATTAAATTCTGAAGGACCTGGATGGTCTTCAAATTTTTGTTCTGGTTCTTTCATTACTTTTTTTTTATCTTCTACTTTTACATCAGTAACTGGTCTTCGATAAACGGCAGATACATTCGCTTGCCTGAAAATAATCAAAATATAAAGTTGATCATAGGTAGCTTTTGCCACATGTGCAATATTGGCTGTATTAATAATATAGTAATGACATACCTTGACTCCTCTTGTTTGTTCAGCAAACGTAGAATGGCTCTGCCTTTGATCAATCCTAACTGCCTCAAAGTCTTCCCTTGCAGTGCAGACTGCCCCACTACTTCTTGGCGCATATATGAAATAGTTGGTTGTTGCAAAGAGTTGAATTCTCCCGGAGCCAATGATACAATTAAATCATATAATGATGTGTTTGGTGGAAAATCAGCTGTTCTTCTTTCACCTAAAAGGCATAATGAACAGAATAATATTATAATTAGATGAGTATGTACTATGTTCTTGTAGAAAGATCATAAATCAATCACATTTTACATCTGCAAAATGTGCTGAACATTTCTAAAATAAAACATACTTTTAATTTAAATTGTAAAATTCAAAATATTGAATATAGCATAGAAACAATCAGCTTTAATTTTATATGCATACAGAGAATTCTTTGCTTATAAGTTCATTTTTTAATCAACACCTGTCAGTTGCTCTTGTCAGTATTCATACCTACTTAATCAAGTAGCTCTTACCTAGCCTTGAAGCTGCAATGCTGGTGTCGCTGCAAATGATTTTATTATTAAATAAATTAAAAATATTATTAGTAAATAACTTTACCATCTTCTAATTGCAATCCAATGGTGACAATTGTTTCTTGTCTTTTTTTTTCAGCTTCTACCATTTCAAGTGTTGCTTTGTTGGGAAGATTGGAAAATCTAATTGTTGTTGTCAAATCTAAGATATGATTATGATGCTTTAATTCATAATCAGATGGCTGAAATCCTTGTTTATGACATACATCTTCTAATACCTAGAACATTTAATACAGCTAAATATTTTTAATTTTCTTTAGTGTTTTTGTAATATGCGAGATTGTATAAATGTCCTGAGGACAAAATTTTACATCTGAACTGGACATAATTCAAACTTACTTGGTACCTTAAAATTGTTTATCTAATATTTTACACATGACAAAAACATAAATGTTATGTATCCTAGTTGCAAGTTAAACTTTACACATCAAGGTGGCTGCATTATATGTTTACTAGAGGTGGCTGGTATAAAATATTAAATTTTAAAGAAAACAGTTAACGTTCTACAGAAAGCTAACAACTATTGACATACCTGTAGAATACTTGTATCAGGTGTACAATGTATTTTTTGCCTTCTGCCATTAGGTGCAAGAACAATTATATCTTTAGACATGATTTGTACAAAATTATAATGACACGTTAAGCTCGATAAGTATATAAATGCGAAATTTTGCAATCATGAACCTACCGATACCGGTCGAGGATATTCGATAGAAATATTTTACTGTCAGTGTCATAAAGTGTCAAGTCATAATTTTGACAGACTCGACCTTTGCTATTTTTGACTAACGTCACAGTCACAGTCTAGTTCGGTCTCTAAAATTACTCTATGCGACATACTATTTCGTTTCTTCTTACAGAACCAAGTTCATATTACTCAATTATTTAAAAACAAGGTAGAGAAAATGATGTAAAAAAAGAAGTTTAAATCCTATCTGCTCAATGTAAAAGTATAACTAGACAATTTTTTTATTCCAGTCGTCACGATCTAAAGACCGAGTATTAACGATACGCTAATAGCTATCCAAGAGCATTAATATTAGCCATCGGAACTAATATACATATTACCGATAAGGTGTAGAGAAAGATTTTTCTCAACACAAGGTTGCAAAACAAACCGATGTTGTTTTGCAACAGCTAGTTCAACGTATGAAGATGTATATCATTTCGCACTTAAACAAGTAGGTACATAATTATTATTTAAATGGTAAAATTTACCTCTTGTCTATAGTAAGACTTAACTACAGTTTTTTAAGCAAAAAATCGCCATGTGCGATATGGAGTGGCATCTTTCTTCTACTATGGTGGTATAGTATAACTAATAATATATTAATAAGAGATGGTTGTAGTCCCCAGTTCGACAAACCTCTGTATGAGAGATTCTGAATTATTTTATTGTCACTCTTGCAAATTTACAAAGGCTTAGTTAATATTTAAGTATCCAGAAATAGAGTATCGTAGCACGGTTGAAAAGTATTATAATATGGAAAGTCTTTGTTTCCTACTCTCATGACTAATTAAACAAGCAATGTAAACCTACTTCTTTATACCTACCTGTCTTCGATAATTCAATTTGGTCTTCCGTACTTTTTCTGCAAAAAGGCTCCAGACAAGTAATGAATCATTTCTACTCTATAAAACTTTGACGAATTTCTGTTCCGTTGAAAAAACGTACGTTATGCAGGTACGTAGGTACATACGTTTTTTGGGTCATACGACATCATAATGAAGATTCATGTATATATGTATATTAGGACTTTCAGGCAATTCAGTAATTACCAGGTTATTACTTATAGCTAAAACACAATTGTAGTATTGTAATATAGAGAATATCCCTTTATCTGATCGTGACAACTTTTTCAGACCTGTAAAACAAAAACATTAGACGCATAGTTTAAACAATTGTATAAGTTCAAAATTATTCTTCCAAAAAGGTAAAACACTTCATATTGTCCAAAAAATATATTTTATTGTAGTAGACAACACGGGGGCACGCGCTCGGGGTCCAGCCTCCTCCGTGCGCGCGTCCCACAACAACGCTTTGCTATCTACATCCAGCTCTCTGTTTTAATAATTGTAATAGTTTATTTAATAATTACAACGTTTTTTTATCTGTCCGTATTTTAACATTAGGTATAACTAATTTCGTTTTGTATAACTTGGTGTAAGAACAGCCTTCAGGAATTGAAAAAAGGTGGCGCTATACGCGCCTCACAGCACTGTTTCCATTTCTACTCGCGTCCGTTCTCTGCAAAGAGAAACAGTTATTTTAGCATTAGGTAATAAGTTTATATTACTACGACTTTCTTTATTTATAGTTTCAGATTGGCTCTTGCCCTCATGATAGACAAATTTTAGGGTACCGAAGTGTGGTATCTTCTGCCACACGAGCTTCACGCAGTTCTTTATAGTTGTTCATCAACCACATTATTGGTACACCTGGGCCCCAATTCTGCTATTTACAACGGCCTATGAATGGATGGAAATTGAATTAAATTGGCAGTATTCGTATGATTCCGAGCATTTTTCCAACACAATAATTGGGAATTCAGTACCTTACGGGGCTGAACGGAACTTTCGGAGATTCATTAGTTCGTGTCATATTTCTTTATCACATAGTTTAAAAACTGTAGTAGTTACGGATGACAAATTGAAAAAATATGAATAGACAATAGATTCATTGTCATTAGATCACCTTGCGCGTAAATCCCCGCAAGAGAGCGGTCGGTCGAGGTCGGGCAGCAGGTCTGCCGGCGGGCGCAGCGTGCGCACGTGCGTGGCGTCGTGGCGGCCACCGGCCAGCAGCGCGCCCGCTGAGGCCAGGCGGCGCGGCGGCGCGGCCAGCCCGTGTGCCGCCAGCGCCGCCGCCAGCTGCCGCGCGCGAGCAACGGCCATATCGCGCTCATGCCGAGCGCGCCACACCTGAACCATACATCCGAACATCATTCAATGGTGAACTCAACATTTCAGGCAATCCCTACTTTCATTAATCAGAGGGATGATTGTAATAAAATCAAATTCTATATCTGATCTACTGCAGAATGTCACAAAAAATAGCAGTCGTTATTCATTCCTGCAACACGTAACCAGAATGTTCTGGTTCGGAATTCCAGGGGCGTCATCACTGTCTACAGCCGGTGGGACATTTTATGTAAGTAGGTAATGGTGCTGTATTTTCAACCCACCTGACCAGCGCAAACTGCAGAGCGGCAATGACTCCGCTCCCCGAATCCACGTGCCGCCGCCTCAACAACGGCACCGTGAAATGTTAAAGATTGTCCTGTTGAAATTTATTTCAATAAATATCTAAGCACACTAATAATTCTTATAATACTTGTTACGGCCTTGTTTATTATAAATTGGTTCATACCCATAGATAGTGATACCAGCGCGCAGCAGGATCCCGCAGACGATGCTGCTAGGTGTGAGCGGAGGTATCGGAAGTAGACATGCTCGAGCAACAGCAATAGCGCTGCGAGAAGTATGCCAGCCATAAGCAGCAGAAATGCTGACAAGAATTGTTCCAAAGCCAAGGGATCCGATGACTTGTGTTCTTGCTTGTTAGGCTTACATGTCCCCGTCATCCAATATCTAAAATATATACATGTAGAGTTTTAACTAAGGTTCATAATCGATTTACATTAGAAACAAAAAAAGAACAAGTAATTAAGTAACTTATCAGACGTTGCCTTCTTCGTAAATTAACCAATGAAAAATAAATTACCTGCGTAACCTTTCAAGGTCCCCATTAGCTCTCAAGTCAAGTAATCTCTTATTGAACATACTGACATACTTAGAATTACGTGTAAATGCTAGGCCATAACCAGACATGGCGTACCACGAACCTACAGTTAAAAGTCTGCAGTCTTCGTCCTAAAATGGATAAAAAGTGTATCAGTAACCTTACTTAAATGGATATTTGATTTCAAATATGTGTAATATTAGGTATGTAAACTTACTTGTGATACTAGATAGTCTAAGACAGTGCCATCATAGATGAAAGCATCGAGTTCGCCAGTCAGAACGCTGGTGACTCCTGCACTAACTGTACTCCGATTGTATCTGAAAACATTACAATATGTAGTACCTACCTATCTACCAGTATTTTGTGGGAACTGTTTTATTAGCTTGTTTTTAAACTTACTGAGCCATGTAGGCGTGTGGCTCCATGAAATATTTTGCGAGAGTTGCGTCTGTATGAGACCAAGGTACTGTTCCAAATTTCAATGGTGGTCTTTGAGTAAGTGGCCTCGCTATCCTTGGATCGTCTAAGCCACTTAATTCATGATACTCTTCTCTGGTGATCATGAAGGCAGCGAGGTTAGCAGTGTATATCGCAAGAAATACCACTGCAAACATCGCCCACATGTTTGTCATAAACCGGGCGGTGAATCCTCGAGGTGAATCTACGTGCACTGACGCCTGTTAAATTAAAATAGGATTAATAAATAATCACGCTTAAAGGTGAATAAAAAAAACACTTTTGACCAAACATTTACCTGAAAAAGTACTGCCCAGACAATCCAATAAGTTCGACATAGTGAGAATCGATTTTGCGGCACTCGTTTGGAATTGTTGCCAGTAGAACAATCGAACCCACTAGGGGAGAGCCACTCGAAGAAAAATATCGAAAATGTGGCTGCTTGTATAGCAACAGCTCCCACCAGCATCCACGAGGCCGTGTCGAATGGTTCTAAGAAAGCTGTGGGAGAAATTATACCCGTCCGTTTTGCGACTACGATGGCAACGCCGGTTTCCATAAAGGGCACGCTAAAATCCACCACAGCTTCTCTATCCGAATTTATAATCAGAGATGTTAGTACCTGAAAAGTGAAATTTGGTGTTTGACTAAAATAACTAATAACACTACGTCTAGTTTTTAATTTTTTCAAATTTAATCAAATCAAACAGTGTTAGGTATCAACGCACGAAAGTGGGATATAATAACGTCACTTGTGATAAGTGACGCCACACGTGATTTCAACTTACTGTATCTTATATTTTTTTGTAAAGTGAACTAGCGAAGAGATTTATAATAAATAATTAAGATGTCGTTTATTTTGGGACCTGCAGAAGTGGTAAAACGATCTAAACTATATACTTAACTGTTTTCATTTTTAAATTCATTGTGGGCTATAAGATACTTACCATGTCAGTTTTTTTGTTGACCAGATCTGCAATAAGACCATTCCATTTTCCATGATGTAGAGTTCCCCATCTTCCATCTTCAACTCGAACAAGCTCGTACGTGAACCCCAGCTGTTCCGCCAGTTGTTGCAGCAAATCTATACAGAAACCACTGCAGCACTGGTACAAAGAACTATTGCCGTGAGCAGCTCCAGCCTCCAATCTAAAAAATAATATGTAATACTCATAAGCAAGCAAATTTACAATTACAATATCACTAAATAAGCCATCGAAGTATTTAGATCATGGGTTTTCAAATCATGGAGATTCGGATCATGTTTTCCATTGTTTATACATATTGCAGCAACTCACCCTGCTACTTCCACTTCAGGAGCCACGCGACAAATAACGCCCCGGTCTAGTGAGCATCTGCCGCTCACTGGGTCCGGTGGAGCCAAGTTAATGTATGGCGGTTCTTCTAGAAATGTTATTCGCATGTGAAACTTTTCTGGTACTCCCTGCGGTGGAGTATGCAAGCCACCCGGCCATACTATATCTTTGATGATCAACCTCTCCCTTGGGTAGGAATTCCAGGTACCGATTTCTTCCCATACCAGCTGCAAAAAATATTTCAAATGTGTTATTGAGTTTTTTAGAACTTACCCAAAAAATAAAAAAGCAATACCTGTTCACCCAGGGCAGGTCGAAGATTCATTATTTTAAGTTCCGCGGCTTTCAGTTCTCCGTCAGGTGTAAACTCTATACTAGGACGTCCAGCTTCACCTTCAACGCTAACATTGCGCAGATGTCGGTAAAACCTTTCACCGGTTGACCATCGCGCCTCTCCTGCGCCCGCTCCGCTGCAGGACAGCCGAGTTCCCAACGGGTATCGTATATTCTCTGGCTCTGATACATAAGATTCAACTCCGTACGCGAAGACTTTGACAGCAGTCGCTATCTCAGCGATTAACGACGAACTGGATGTGTCGAAATGCACACCTGAGGACCAAAAAAAAAAACATTAATAAGCAATAGATACCATTAACATTTTATTTGTTAATTTTCTATTTGTTGTTGGCATACCAAGCATCCCGACCGGAAATTTATTAGGTTGTTGCATGGAACCAAGAACACTTTGTGTGACAATCCATACAAAATTTTCGCCAGTCAGATGCAAGTCACCAGCAGCAGACAGGATTTCCGCGGCTTCCTCGCGCGTTGCGTACAGGAGCATTACACGAGCCTCACTAGTCACAAGCTCGTTCAGATCCGAAGACCGTTTTACTACTATCGCGTTCAATATAGTGAACTTAAATCGATCCTGAAAAAAAGTACACATTTTCTATTATTTGCTGACTAAGTACTTGGATGAATTTTGATAAAATTTTGTATAAAGTTAGCTACCACGCGAGATTATCGCAAACTTCATGGAGGCATAAGATTGTTTTAATAAGTATCTAAGATTCTGTCACCAAATTAATAAAACTCGAAGACCTGTGGTCTATAAAGTAGTAGGTATCTAAAAGAAACATACTTGGAGGGCAATAACTCTTTCGCGTACAGCCTGTATAAAATCGTCATGGCCTGCGATCGCCGATGTAACCACACTAAACTGATGCCACTTATATCGTTCTAATATCGACAGCATTGCTGCCGTTTGATGTTCTATTGAAGGAGCAAGCTGTAGACGCAGAGATGCATGTGATGCTCGCTTTTCAAGGCCGCTATTGTCAGCGTTCCACGCGATTACCTAAAAAATTATGTACGGTATAAATGTAAATAAATAATAAAGTCATACTTCATTCAAGCTTGATTAAATTTTAAAGCACGCATAGATAAAATATGTTACCGGTATGCCAAGATAGCCGGCGAGTTGTAGAAAATACTGTGCAGAGGCAGTAGAACGCCCGTATTGTTCATGATTCATAAGATAGAGGATAGCAGACACATTGACGGCTAGAAATTCTTTACAGAGCGAATCCAGGATTGCTGAAAGCGTACAGAAATTAGTAAACTAGTTAAGACAGTCTTTGTAATGACGTTTTTGTTAGAAAGATGAGAAGTTTGTAAGATGACAACTACGCTACAAAATCACTTACACATAGGACTCGGTGTCAAGCCTTGCGTTGAAAGCGTAATATTTAGGCGCACGTGTGAGAAGAGTTTTAGTTTTCGCGGTAATTTCGATAGCGCGGCCTTTTCGGCTTTCGTATAATCACGCGTGCCGAAGGCTTTGTGTGGCACAACAAGCGCTGCTGTAATCGTGGAAGGAGCGCGCGGCGGGGGCGGTGCGGGTGATGTGCGCGGACGTCGCTGCCCGTCTCCACCAACGCGAACACCGCTGCCGCGGCCGGCGTCGCGAGCGCCACCGCCCGCTCCGCCGCCGCCCACCTTGATACCGCTGCCTCGCTCCGCTGCCGCCGCCAGTGCCGCCGCCGCCGCCAGCGCTCCCAGCGCCGCCAGGGCCATAAGAGCTGCGCGCGTCTGCATCTCCACTTTTGATGCTAAAAAAATACCAATTTTAAATCTCCCACGAATATTTCTTATAGGTATCTAACAGGTGTTAATAGATGTTCAAAAAGACTCCACTAGGACAGATCACGAACTGCGACATATCAATAGATAAAGTAGAGCACGTGGGACCAAAAGGTTTAAATACATAAGTTCAAGAACAATAAAAATTAAGTGCCTTTTGAAAGGTGCGAAAGCAATGCAGGCAGAGCTAATATTTCAAGAATCGTAGACAGAGAAATAAATTCAGACTTATTAACTGGGTAGACTAGCCTAACCAATAATCTATGCGCAGGGTATCTTTTTAAATGTTATTAGTAGGTAGCTTTATGTTACGAAGCCCGTTGATAAAATGTCATTAGGTAGTTACTACTGAATATTTATTCTGGTAAAATTTAACTCCAGAGCTAAACTTCAGAAAGATTTAAACTCAAAGGGCGCCAATAGCTAACCTCGCTCTCCCATAAACAGAAGTTAGAGCTGACGCGGTACCAAAAGCTAACCTAAGTACCTATATGTGTTGTAATTCATTGAAACATAATACCTACCTTCTGAAAATATTCTGAAAAACTTTGGCTAGTCGGTTTGAATAATGATAATAAAGATGTCCGAAAAGATAGCCATGACAATTAGTTAAGGTATACTAAACATTCGCTTAGTCTGCTGCAATGTAATTAACTCGCGACATTTAGTAATATACATCTATCTTGTGTTTTGTTCATATGTAAGTAGATATAAAAAATAAGTATCTCATTCCTAATATTTTTAATAGATTGTATAATAAATTGTTAGATAGCTACTACGATTTCCATTGGCATAATGAACGGGAACCTGCTAAATCTCAATTAAAAAGCTATTTGGTAGCTTTTTAATTGACATTTAGCAGTAAATAATTCAGAAAGCTCCCTGTCCTAATAACTTTTATTACTATTAAGACATGTATACAAAATAATAGGTAAACATTGGGGAGTTCAATGTTTCCATTATTGTGTAGTCATGCGGCCATATTTAAAATTGAATGCCTTCAAGGAAGCGTAATCGTGGCTTCCCAAGTTTCCAATAAAAACATACATAAAAAGGTGCTGCTACCTTACTTAAAATTAGTAGTAATGTCCAAAACGACAACGATATTCATATATTATATAGGCTCCTATGTAGGTATTATGTAGGACACTTTGACCACTTATCAATACCAATATTTTGCCATCTTTATTTTTTATAGAAAACATCAAGCAATTATGAAGGTACCAACAACATAAGATTTTCAACTCATCAAAATAATATTATGCCCTTAAATACCTACTTGCGATAAACACACAAACAATTATCAATTTGCTCAATTAAATTAACTAAGTAGTTACCTAAGGTACCTAAGTAAAAAGTTAAAAACGTATCTAAGGTGATATAACGAATAAACTAACTAGGTACATTAACTACTGTCTCAGTATTCTAATTCTAATTTTATTCGAAATATATTTTGTCCACAAATCTCTGCTTATCCGTTGATTAACTAATATTCTGTAATTATATAAATGTTTTACGAAGCAAACATAATATCTAGAAATGAGGGCTGTGTTCATTCGGCTTTATATTCAAACTCCTATATTAGATAAGCTGCCGGGGCAGCAATTGATTTGGAGCGCAGAGAATAATCCATAAATTGAATTTTTGGTAGATAAGTATAAGACACTAGAAACACCATATCCATTAAATTTGTGATTACGATAAAATATATCGGAAGGTATATAACCTATTTCATAATTTACTATTTAATTAGGCTAAAATATTTGAGCGACTTTATGTTACAAACTAGAGTACCTATAAGCGCGTTAATCGGCGGTGGTGACAGTGGCAGCGGCGGCCGCGCGTCGGTGTGCGTCTAACTATCCACATAAACTTAGGAGGCGGCGCGGGCCAACATGGGGTCGTTCTAGGACGGACAGTGGCGCGGCACCGCGCCGCCTGCACCACGAGCTGTGTGCCACGCGTGTTTACGTAAGCGCCACGCCCCGAGCCACGCTCCGGCTGTTTGGGGCGCGGCGCGAAGCGCGAAGCACCTCCAGACGCCGAGGGCCGACTGCCGTGGCCTCACCCCCGCGCGCCATCCGGACTCGCGCCTGCGCTATCCACTTACAATATACACGAGCCTCCGTGTCCTGTTACATAATAGGACTAAACATTCACTGATCCCTGCTATCGGGAGCGTATTGACACGATCTCTAATGAAGACATTAGGTAGGTGCCTATAGCGCGCGGTGCTTCGATAAGTAGGTGTACACACAGATACCAATTAAGAAACCAAAAAACTTCTGCACAATAAGTATATATTTCTATAAAGCAATCTGTTTTTGCCTTTTTTTTAATAATGAAATATTAACTCATTTATTTATTCAAGTCATTACTTAGACGGTATTGTTCATGAAAATAAGGAGATAAATGAAATTTTCTATTGATGTCTTCATAAGACAAAATACGTAATAAAAAGTGAAAAATTCTGTGTGAATTCTGGAAATTTGTACTTATAGTCTCGCCAATAAGTCCGGAGAAGCGTAAAATAATGTTTGATGTAGAAACGTAACTTGGTTGATGGCCCCTGGTAGACGCCCCATCTCATTTTAAATTAAAGTTCTCTACAAGGCCCCTGCATGTTGGACCTGTGTAACCATTTATGCCAAGGATCTGGTCTCTTCCCATAAAATTAACCGAATAAATAGAGATAATATTTGTATAGTAAAGGAATTTTCAAATTAAAAAGTTTTGTTCAATAGTATCTACGTTTCCATAGTACAGCAAATAAGTTTGCTAATATCTAAAAACAAATGATTTAATCCTTGTGTCGCGGAGGGCTTAATAAACACACAAACCATATGCACAAAATACCTAGACTCAGAACAGCATTCGTGGTTCACACAAATGGTTGTCCTACGCGGGGCTCGAACCCGCGACGTCGCGCACAGCGGGTTTGGCGTGGTGACCTCAACCACTCGGCTTAGTGCATTCATTAACGAAAACATTCAGTACCTACTTAATATATTTGTCATCAATTGGATGGACTAGATGTAGCCAGTGGCGTAGCTATATCGTAAAGCTGGCTGCTGCAGTGCACTTGAAGTTCAGGGAGTACTCGAAGCTTTGAAATTAGAGAAAATATTTGATGATTTTACCTGCTTCAAATATTCCTATTTTTGACTTCGTGGGCATCAAAATCACAAAATTCTTCATTTTTAAAACGATATTTTTGGCACCTTCAGTACCGTTTATCTGCCAAAGCCACCATGACCCTAACTCCATAATGAACCTTTGTTCTTACCTATGTTGGGAGCATCCGCTGATAAACTTTCAGCTTCTATAAAATAACGTACTCGTAGGTCTGGGGTCCACGAGCTCTTAGACCAGTAGGTACAACAATTGACAACAATCTGGCCCAAGTGCTATTCTGCTAAATTAAAGAACTTTTTGGTAATTGTGATCATCAAGGTGCCATTGCAGCTATAACATCCTTTATATTTGGCAATACTCCATAAGTTCTTAAAAACCAAAGAAGTCCATAAAAACCTAACAATCTAATGAGGATAATTATCTGGTTTTTCTTTTGTACCATTTTTAAAACTAGAAACAGCAGTAGGTAAATAGACATTGAGGAAAATGGGAAAATGCTCGATGCTACAGTCTGTCTATTTGTTCCGGTTAATCTCTTAAATGGCTAGACGGATTTTGCAGGACTGTTATTGGCAGGTAGGTAACTTGATATGGAGCAGTGATTCTCAAAATGGTCCAGGTGGACCCCCAGGGGTCTACGTAGGCGTAAATAAAAACTGGGGGTGCATAAGATGTTAATGGGGGTCCACGAAAATTTATCTGCTGTTGACAGTAAAGAGCAAAACTGTGCGACAAAGTGTACCAAATGTATATTAGTATTTGCTAGTGCCGGAGACGAGTAAAACCTTTTTTGTTGTAGTTTTTAAGTATTTTGTTTACGTGCACAAGTCGGTAGATCACAACTGCTTGTATAGATAGGTAGCTTAGTAACTTACAGATATATTGGTTGTCCTCTTTCACTTGAAGACAAACAGAGCACGTTTTATTCAATTGCTTTTTCGCGAGAGGAGCACTGCTTCTCTAAAAAGGCTGAATAAGTAATATTGCAGAGCAATTAAATTTGTATTTTTTCTTGCAAATAACTACTAATTCTATAAAATAGTAATTGCATAATCATTTTAAATTGATTTTGTTTTATCAAAACTATTCCTTTTTGGAAAAACCGAGCGGTTCGCGGGCGACGGGAAAAGGGCGAAGCTTGGGGTTCGATACCAGTTTGTCACGTTTTAAAAATGAAGCCGCAGACAAAATATTCGTATTTACACGGAGCGCGTGAACTCATTGATTTGATGAAGTGTTAGTTATTGTTTTTATGGACAATTTTGGGATTTCACACCGTCGTACACCACACACTTATTAGACAATTTTTATTTCTAAAATTAGTGGTACATTAGGTACTTTAAAATTGATACCGTTTTGTGAAAACGTCTGTATTATTAGTTGTTTTTTTACCTTTTATAAGCCTTTATTCTATTTCCGTAATAGTAAAATAATATTCTATGCTAACGATAGATAAACAACCATGGATCATAAATCTATAAAAATTTAAAAAAGGGTACCAAACATTTTGGCTGCAATCAGAAATATCCCAAAAATATCCTGGACTGTGGGAAATAGCAAGGAAATTTTTAATAGCTTTTTCCTCGACGTACCTTGTCGAAAGGAGTTTTAGTGCCGTTACAGACCTCTTAAGAAAAAAATCATCTAATTAAGCATCACAGAGCGGTTTTTGCGGTAATTGCTCACAAAACTAAAGCCGAACATTGATTGTTGATTGAGTGTCAGCTAACACTCCATCAAATTCCTTCTCTTCTCCTTGCTCACTCTCCAAGTGCTTCCCATTAAATTAAATTATGATCTGAACCTATATTACCTTATTTAATTTTTCTTGTAATTCTATTCTTTTAATAAAAAAAAGGATTGTATAGTGTACCATTTCTCGTTTTGATTTGACCATCGGAATGTAGGGACAGAACTGAGAAGCGACATAATTTTTATTTTTTGGTAACTTCAAGTATGTGGTAAAAATGTAGAAGCAGGGGGTCCACCGAAACCAGCAAAATTTGAAAGTGGCCCACGAGGAAAAAAAGTTTGGGAACTACTGATATAGAGTGTACCGTAAGGTCATAGCTTTTAAGCTTATTGAGCCACGGGGTAGGTAGGAAGCAACACAGATTTATCGCTGCAAACGAGCGACGAGCGACTGCATGAAGCAGTACCTAACTATTCGAGTCGCGGGAAATTTAAAATGAAGTCACGTGACCAGATTTGTCGCTGCACCGTACTACAAGGTAATAATAACTTAAAGGCGCCCCGGATTCGCACGGGAGCAATGCTAATTTACACTACAGAATTTATTTAACATTCTTTATTTTGATAAGGATTCATACCATCGCTGCATCGTTGTAAGCGATGTTGAGGAAAAAATTGCTAGCGAAAAAATGGTTGTGTCAACATTAAAAGATATGCTAGACTATTTTGTAGATATTTTTAAGGTGTCTAATATTGTAAAACATAATGTTGATGAATCCCTCAGTGTTAAGCCAGAGCCACTTAAACTCTATTAAAAAAAACCGCATCAAAATCCATTGAGTCGTTCTAAGATTTAAGCATTCGTAGGGATATAGGGACAGAAAAAAGACTTGTTTTATACTAATGCAGTGATTAAACGTGGACTAAGTCGCGGGTACAGCTAGTAATCTATACTTTTTTATTACATAAATTATTGTCTAACTTGTCAGTAAAATATAAGTAAAATGAGATATAAACATAATTCTAGGCTTTGTAAATTCAAAGAAAATAAAAGGTAAAAAAACTATTTAGTCCGTTATGAATCTTAGCAGCAACTTTGGGAAATAGACTTACGCGGAAATAATTAAATGCGTTGATAAATTACCATTTAGGTACCTTTTTTGGTCACCTCTTAGCCCTTTAAGCGCCCGTGTCTATAGAACTTTAACAAATTAACTATTATTAATTTGGGGGGAATCATAGTTAGAAAAGAGTAATGATATTGATGTTTCAATAAGGGGTGTCTTCAAGAGGGGATTTTGTTTTCACGGTATCAGCATTTCAGTCAAATCTTGCATACGACAATTTCCGTTATATCCTGGTAAGTTAGTATAGCAACTTCTCATGTTAGCCATCGGTCCGTCAAATCGTTAATCGACTCAATTCATTCTACTTATATAGTACAATGTTAAATTGTTGTTTTTATGATATCTTAGAATCATTTTTAATTTTCAAAATCGGTTCTGCCGTTTAAGTTACATTGTCATCGGGTTTGAAGCTACCCTGAAAATTTCAGCCTGCTAGCTTTATCGGGAAGTTTATCGAAAGTGAGTTGCAAAAATCCAACCAGAACAACAAACCAACAAACAGACAAGACTGAGTGTAAGAAAAAGAATCATGAAAATCGGTTCACCCAATCGCAAGTTACGAGGTAACAAACATTAAAAAAAACAACATTCGAATTGAGAATCTCCTCCTTTTTTTGAATTCGGTTAAAAATCATGGGAAAATGAGTACTATAGAATAAAAAAAATAGGGTGTGAAAAACAGATGTTGTCCGATTCTCGGACCTACCCAATATGCACTCTAAAACTCATGAGAATCGGTTGTTTCGAAGGAGTTCAATTTCTTTGTGTAATAAGTCCAGACAAGCAAAATTACCTGGTGGCAGTGCTCTCAACCTGTGTTCGAACCTACCTGTTACTATGTCCATTTTCATCATAACTGCCAAGTAATGTAGTATTAGCCCAGCATTGTGTGGAGATCTTTTATACACCTTCTCCTTCGATCACCTTGTGTCAGATCTACATGGCATTGATAAATTATTGGTAATTTGAGTTTCACAACTGATTGAGTTAAACAATTTTATATTACCGCTAAATTAAGATTATTTTCATTTGTTAAAGAGAAAATGCTTAGATAGTAAAACAGATTGCCACCTGACTGCCGACATAAGACTAGCTGTCTAAATAACAGGAACCAGTCAACAACTTAAGAGGATTAAGTTATTTTGTAAGTTTTAAAAAATCCTTCAGTTAAGGAAGGGCACGAAATTTAATTTTAAGGAATACAAATATGAATATATGTAAACATGCCCAAATAAACATTTATGTAAAAAGTGGTATGTAAAAACTAGGTATGGAGTATTGTTGTAATAGTTTAAATTAAATAAGGGTAGAAGCAGCTGCCTTAGTTAATCTTCATCTTCTCCCTAAGCATCCTCATCAGAAATTATTAATTGACAAGGTCATATCAATTTTAACATTACTTGTAAACTATTTGGAGCTATTAGTTGCTGCTTATAGGTTCTGAAATATGACAATTAATGCATTAAGAAGAAATTACGAATTATTAGGTACAAAAAAAACAGTAAATAAACAGCAATACCAAGTTAAAAATGCAATTTAGGGGTCTATTTCTTTGGTTGATATGTATTTGCCACAACTGGCACACCAATGTAAATGTAAAATTGTAACAGTTAAAATAGGTGGAAATATATCACAGTTATAACACAACCTTTAAAAGTTGTACAAAAATTGTTATAAAATAAGACACTTATCTCATAATTTGTAACATCAGCCAAGATATCAAGCAATTGTTAACTATACCTTTATTAATGTTTGGCCAATGTTACTTTTGCACTTTTTCAAAATAGTCATTTTTAAGGCAATATAAGACACACTTTTATCATCAACCCTAAAAATTCGTTTTTTTTATTTATAACTGCACTGAAAGCTCTCATTTTATTGTTCCATCTCATTTACCTATCATTTCTTTTAAGTGTTCAAACTTAAACCATTGTTCAAATATAGTTCACCACAACACTAAGATTACTTTACTGAATAAAGTTCAAAGTTCAAACACAATTTTTTATTGGCAATTATCAGATAAATCAATACATTGAGGGTTGATACAGTTTCATCGTCGATCCCGGTAAGATCTGTGTGATTCGCGTTCACGACTACGCCCACGAGAGCGATCTGATGTACGCCACAGAAATTCATCCACAGATCGTTCATAAGATCTTTTATCATAAACTAACACAGATCGTGGATAATCTGCTATGTCATAGTAACGCGGCGGAGGCGGCGGCGGCGGTGGGGGTATTCCATCGTAGGTTGAGAGTGCTCCACTAAACCCAGGCGGGGGCACATAAGGCAATGGTGGCAACTGATGGTGCATTGATCTCATATATTCAGCAACATAAGCTTCAGCTGCAGAACTGCTGCTGTTATAACCATCACGGTTCCGACCAAACCAAGCAGGTAAACGGTCTCTCATGTAGGGTGAAGGAGACCGCCGTTTATAAGAACCAGATGAAATTCTACTCCTTGGAGACATAAACATCTTTCGTCTACTTCTAGATGATGAATTTAAGCGATTTCTATAGTTGGATCCTCTTGTTGAAAGAGGAGCACGATAAGTTCTGTAGTTACCTCCACTTTTCAAATATGCTTTCTTTGATGCCTCCTTAGACTTTCTAAGAATTGGTGTCATTTCAATGCCATCGTCTTCTGGAAATAGCCTACACAGTTCCTCAGCAACTTTTGGCTCTATTTCTTGCCCATCTCTGCCAATTTTGACTGGCTTCCCCTCATTCCAAGGATTATAGAGGTGAAGAGTACTACTAAAAGGCAAATCTTTTCGGCAAATCCAATCTACTTTAAATACGCCATCAAGTACTTTCGCAGACAGACCAGGAGGAAGCACCCACGATATAGGGGCAACGTCTCGCCGTGACTCACTACCTAAACGAGCAAATCCGGCAAATTTGCCACTTTCTTTTACTGAAAATATTAATAAAACATTTCGTGATTCTCTATAGGCTTGATTTAAATTAGCTTCATTTTGTGGTAATGTAGACCACACGCCTTTTGCTTTAGACAATGTTATGTTTTCTGCAT
Organism: Trichoplusia ni; assembly: GCF_003590095.1. Lineage (NCBI taxonomy): Eukaryota > Metazoa > Arthropoda > Insecta > Lepidoptera > Noctuidae > Trichoplusia > Trichoplusia ni. The sequence goes on along the minus strand of NC_039478.1, from coordinate 13,412,264 downwards.
TATTGGATTTGATTAGAAAGAATCGTGTATCTCTGAATAAATAATTCAACTTAGTCATATAATCATATGTCTTAACTTTGCTGTTACTGTTTGTAACGCATCGTCGTTTATGTTGTACAGGTGAATGGCTTGCAGCAGAATTGCTTCGTTTACGAGTCGCGCGTCGTTCTTTGGATTTAGTGCTAACTGAACTTATACTAGGAGAGCTCGACTCACTAGAAGATGAACTGGTCACTTCACTACGTGTATCAAAATCTTTTCCTTCCTCTAATTGTTTTAATTCTTCTCCAATTTCTGCTTCTACTTCACCAACGCCAAGGTTGACGGCGTCCGTGTTGTTTGAGACCTCCATTTTCAATGCTTTATAGTCAAAGATATTTGTAGAAACAGAATCATTAACTATCGCAAACACTTAATTCAAAGCTTATTTTCGTTTCAACCGAACATTATTACTGAATATACAACTTAAAAATATATAAAATTACACGAAACAATAATTTGTTCATTCACTTGCTTTGCTTCCAACATCAAGCAAATAGTTTTTTTTTTCTCTATAGTACCAATATCCAGTCTTTTGAGCCGACCGATTGATCGTAGTTTGATTTCGCACTACAATATACGCTTTTACAATTTCAAGGTTTTTTTATAAATGTTTGCATTTGCTTGATCATGCAATCTTTTTATTAAGTTTAAAGAATGAAACAATTTATTAAATCTAAAAAACGTTTGAAGAAACTGTGGACCATTTGACTTACACAAAGGCAAGAAAAACTCATTCGCTCGGTTTATAATGTTTTGATTATAATTGTTATCCGTATTTACCACTTGTAAAAACAATTATGCAACTACTAAAAAAAAGACAATGTAGCTAAAATAATGCATGGCTTTGTCATCAGTCAGCTGATTTTCTTATCTTTAGGTTGGTAGTTTCCATCGGCGACGAAAAAACCGCGTAGAAGTTTAGAAATTTTATTGAAGTTCTGCTTGCTGGTGTTTATGGATTAGTAAGAAGGCTGTAAGCATATTACATAGTTTAGAAGTTCTGCTTTAGCTAAAATGCATCATATACAAAAATATTTAGATAAAGTGCCCAGTCTGAAATTCAAGCCGAACCATGCATCTGCCTGTAAAAACACAAACATTTATCTCTACTGTAATTATTACAGTTTTTACTCTCAAAAGGTAATGTATTTTTTTATTACTCTATTAACTCTTGCTTTAACCTAATTAGGCCTAGGAATTCGGTGTCTCATTTAGGGTTTTTTTATAATAATTAGAAAAACAAATTCATACTTAGTGTAATAAATTATAATAAATATATTTATTGCAGGTTTTAATGGCACTTTATGAAAAGAATATTGAATTTGAGCCCCTATTTATTGATATTACTAAAGGAGAACAGTATTCATCATGGTTTTTGAAAATCAACCCCCGCGGCGAAATTCCTGTTCTAAAAGTAAAAGGCGAAGTTATTCCCGACTCCACTAGAATTTTGGACTATTTAGAATTCTTTTTGGATTCAGGTTTGTTTTGATATGTATAATAACCATAGTTTCTAATTAAATTAGGTAATTCATTGAATATATCATGAAATTAATATCAGTCTCTATACTTTACAAAACTGTTTTTGTCATGAAACAGATATTATAAAACATTCACAAAAGTTCTAATCCAAACTCACTATGTTCCACTGGCTAGTCTAAGCTATCATTGCAGTGTATGCTGGTATAGCTCGCCATAATATTGTTTTCTTTTTCAGAGTTACCACCATTAGTTAATGTTTCAACTGACAGTAAGGTGCTTGATAGTATTAACAGATTCCGAGACATGATTGAAGCCCTACCTGCTGGCTTAATTACAGTGGGATCGTTTTTCCATCCTCATTTGAGTGGTACCCCAAAACTACCCTTCATTCTACCTGTCCGTGAAATTCTTAAAAGTAAGTAGGTGTGTACTATAAATGGAATTACCAAATAGTGTAGTTTGTACTGACTGTGCAGTATTTTACTTATTTAAAAAACCTTTTTAGACGGAGACTTAAGCAATTCTACTAACTTACGGAAACTAGCTGAAGAAAACCCTGAAGCAAAAAGCATTTTACTCTACAAAGCTGAAATACAGGACAGAAAACATGAAATCATTATGAATGAAGAAGAGTATACTAAGGTCCTTAATGTAATTGATCAAGTCTTAACCCAAGTTGAAGAGCAGTTAAAAGAACAGCCTGAAGGTAGGTTTTTTTCGTATTATGTAATTATTTTACACATAAATAATACAAGGGTGATCAATACTAAACTAAGTGCACCAAGTGTGTGTTTGCATAGGTGTTATAAGGGATAGCACTCAGTCCACAGAGCGCAGAGCGCACTGATATTGCTTTTTGGCACCCGAAAACCGACTTTAAGTTTATAACAATAGGGTGCTTAATTGTCTGACAAGAAAATTTGCATCATGAGCGTGCGAGCAATTTAGTTTTTATTCTCTGTCAAGACTCAGTCTCAGAGTTAAAATTTTATCAAAATAATTTTTGTTTACTTTTCCATTAGCCTTCATTATCATGACGATTTTAGAACTTTATGTAAGCATGTTGCTGACACAAACTCAACAAGATTCATACATACATAAATAGGCACGCGTTTTTGAAAAACAATCTTCAAATGACTCGTCGTCAATTCTGCCATTTACAATAGCCGATGAATGAATGGAAATTTGATGAAATTGGCACTATTCGTATGATTCTAAGAATTTTTCCAACACAATAATTGGAAATACAATACTGGGCGAAACACTCACGGTCAATACAATGAATTTCCAACTATTTTGTTTTCAAATTCCTGAAGGGAATAGGAATAGTTTCAAATTTAATTCAATCGCTATTCATTCATCGGCCATTGTATGAAATACACAATAACATCATTAGGTGACTTTGTTATAAAAAGCTAAAAGTAGGTAATTATTGTAGAAACAATATGAAAAAGTAATGATTTCAGTTACTTAAAAAAAACTTTTTTACTATCTTCTATTTAAAAAGGAGTTTATCAATTCGCCTGTTTTTTATATTTGTTACTACGGAACTTCGGTGTGGATGAACCAATTTCGTTGATCATTGACGCCTAATAGCTTTCATTTGGTTCTACGTCATCATGTTTGGCTCAGTATTTTTTTATTTGAAGTCGGTTGTGTTTTATTCGTTAAATCGATATTATTACTGTTACTGCTTTTGCCGTGCTGATAATAATAAAACTGCGCTTAAGATTCACCTTGGAACATATGATACAGTGGCAGTTGGTAAAATGGCTACCTATTTTATAACATCCACTATCCACACGATGTATAGCACTTTCTTAGGTCTTAAGGTCGGTAGACGCATGACTCAATAGCGCATAAAACAAACGATCAATCATTGCGCTTATCGTTGTCATTGATTTTAGTGATACATTTTTGTATATTAATATCGTACAAGTTAAACATAGGATGTGTAAGACATTTCCGCTGCTTTATGGACACATTTTTAAGTTTTTAAATTACGTATGTATGCTCCAAAAAAATCATGACTGATCCTCATCATAATGTGCTGGTAACAGTAAATTACTAGGTATGATATTTAAAGTTAAAGATGCACAAACACGATTTAATGTTTCAGGTAACTGGCTGTGCTGTGAAAACTTCAGCATTGCTGATATTAATCTAGCTATTTTACTTCAACGCCTCTGGGAACTTGGATATGAAGGTAGATATTGGGTGGAAGGGAAACGTCCTCTATTAGAAAACTATTATGAACGTGTGAAGCAACGTGAGTCTTTCAAGAAAACAATGCCCAATTTACCGGTACATTTGAAAATGATTGTAATGTCGCAGCCTCCAGCTTACTTAGGCGCCGCGGCCGCAGCATCGATTGGTGTTGTAGTAGCAGTCGTATATATTGTCAAATCAATTATGCACTGAATATTAGTAGGTATGTACTGAAGTACAATTTACATCTTCCGCTCATATCCGATTTATCGGCGGCTATCCTTAATGGGGTAGATGATTACCTATAAACGTAAAAAATAATTTGAGTAATTTTACTTTAACAAACTGAGAACTTATTAGTTAACTAGCTCTTGCTCACGGGCCCGCATGTTACACATCGAAAATGATCCCGCGGGAGCATACAATAGGAATAAAAAATAATTTACTGTACCAAGTTTCGTCTAAATCCGTTCAGTGGTTTTTGCATGAAAGAAAAACAAACATCGACACATCCAAGCCTACAAACTTTTGCGTTAATAATAATTATAATATTCCTTCTCCTTGGAAGGGAGATTTACAAAAAGTTAAATTTCAAAATTATAATACAATAACCAATTAGTACTAGGGATATTATAAAGACAAAACGCAAAAAAAAACTACTTACTCAGCTCCTATGATCAACACGCTCGGCAATCGAAATTATAATTATAATATTAGTAGGTCTTTGTACTGTAATCGGATACTTATTGTATCAGCCTTTACGTGGATTCGATAGGAAGGTGTAAATTATGCTATAATATTTGTAACAAAATACATATTATTGCGTATTGTGATTTAACCCTAATCAAATAGACTTATTATTGTTTAGTTAGCCACTCATCTATACGCATATTATGGCATAAATGCGTGCGGCTGCGAGACGGGTAGATGTTGCATTCCTTTTTAAAACTCTGTCGATAGACAGGTACTATGTATTAAACTATTAACATACTACTACTATACTATCTACGCAGTACTTATGGAGTATTATTTTTTGTTTAATCGCTTGAAAAGTATTATTTTGTGAAGGGGCTGAATAATGGTACACCTGATACCCTATAAAACTTCTTACAGAAACATTTAAATGTTATGTAAAGTAAAAGTATTAATTTGGATCTGAAAAAAACCCACATCATGGTTTAATTCTATATTAATTAACATGTATAATATTATGTGCTTTAATAATTTGAAACAAAATACATTTTGGTGGTTATATTAAGATGAACTATTTATATTAAGTGAAGTTAAAATTAGACTTAGTACGCAATTGAAAGTGACGAAAGACATGCAAATACCGCCGACTTCATTACGGAGTTAAGTACAAAAAAAAACAGGATTTCATAAATGTTAAATCAGTTATCACTTTTTTTATAATAATTATTTATCAGTTTAGCGACTGATGTTTTCATGTATGAACACATTCAACCTATCTATTACACTCCCGATATAATTCAATCCAGTTTGTGGAATACAGTTACTTACGTATTTAATGACTAAGTCATCTGTCATCACATACATTATTAATTTATTATACATACGCAAATATGTAGATAGGTACTTAATTAACTGACGTGTGTACTGATAAACAATGAAAGTCATGAGTGTCATGACTGACCAGAACATATTATCCTGGTCAATTGTGTATGAAATTAATAAAAAAAAATAGAAATAAAAATCTTCTGACATATCTAATGCACGCATTTTAATAGACAAGATGATTGACAAGAGTGATTATTGTAGTCTTTTTATAAGTCACATTACACATGTATTTAGTTCCATTTTACTTCACACCGCAGCATAACCCTGAATAATATAAATATATAACACCTACATTTCTACTGTGTCTACACTAGTAGTATTTTATTTTGTGAATTACTCACATAAGAGTATTTGCAATTCAATATGAAAAAATAATCTTTGTATTTAATAAAACCAACAGTATTATTTACCTTTGTTAAATATTTAATAAACAATAACATAAAATTCCTGTTTTTTCATTTACACTGAGCAGCACTGGGCAGATTACTGTTTTTTTTTTTAATAAATTAAAACATTCTACATATAACTAAAAAAACAGTAACTGTAGACATAAGTATGATTAAACACACAAAAATGCAAAGGGTAAAGTAAAAGGTACATACTTTGTTGTGTGGTACAATAATATGTTACACCTACATAATAGTGTTCTTACAAATAAACCAAGTTTTTAACTTAATACAAAAGTAGCACTCTGAACTGGATGCTGCAACACAAAATATTGAATTACAGAATTTTAAAAATACCTACCTAATATATCTTCATCTCCCTAGTGAAAATAGCAACAATATTAGAATTTAAATTAATTGATTTGAAAACACCAACCCTAAAGTCACCACTCTAAATACTAACCCCCAACCATAACAATATGTTTTCCCCAAAAGTTGCTTCATTGTATAAGATTATCTTGTATCTTCTTTAATGTTTTCAGAATCCTGATTTGTACTGATAGGCATTCCCATAAAATGCTTCCCATTTGTGGAACTTCTCTTCCTATAAACTGGTGTAGCAGGCACTGTTTTATTTTTACCATTGTATTTAAATAGACCTTCTCCTGGCAAATTAGGCAAAATATTTGGTATGGTGAACCACACTCTGTAAGTAACAAACCATGTGAGTATGGCTATAACTCCACTGATAAACTTTTCAACCATAATATGATAATATAGAATTGTAGACACCAGCATTACATCCCAAAGCAGTTGAAGTAATGCAATAGCTATAATAAAGGCTCTCACATATGGTGTATAGCTTTCATATGACTTTTTCAAAATATTTAATTCATCTGTTGATATGTTCTTTAAAGGATTTATACTAGCAGATTTGTCATCAATACTGCGAGCATACTTTTCATCTCTTATGTAGTCTTTTATCCTTTCCCATCCATTTATTGCTTTGGCCTCTTCTATCATGACCAAACTTGAGTATATTAGAATAAAGCAGTGCCCAGATAAGTCAAAACCATTCCAAAAGTGACTGTTTTGTAAACAAGCTATTTTATTGTCATAAATTTTATTATTACATCGTCCATAGTTAGTTTCAATCACATTGAAAACAGTTGTCCATAAATACCAAAATGCAGTGGCAACCAATAGTCTTGATAAGTGACCTGTAGCTATTAGACTTCTTCTTCCACAACATGTTATATAGGATGTTATTGAAACATAAGGTATAGTCATAAACAGTGTCCAGAACCATCCAATTTTTACAAAGTATTGATTAAAAACATTGTCACTTCTTGCAAAGTATGTTTTTGGGAACGTCAAAACATCAGCTACAATGGATAGCAGAAATAGAGCTCCTAAGTAAATAGCTATTTTTAAATTTGTATCGTAGAATAAAATCTTTTTACATAAATGTACGATCATGAGTACAAAAATTTCTAGAATCGTTGATTCTTCCCGAGTAGGTTTGGTACCTTTCGTTTCAAGTGGTTCATTTTGCACTTTATAGTTCATTCGGGTGCTTTTAAAACTTCCTCGGCTTGTCATGATTCGGTAATTTTCATTTGCAAATCGACCTTTGTAAACATTACAGACCGAATTGAATTTTTAATAAAATTTTATTAAATTTATACTGATTCTAATGAGCTATTTAATGGTGTATAATTTTAGAGAGTAATAAACGCATTTAACACACTTTTTGGTGAAAATGTCAAAAGGTAATTGAAACAAGTTTTAGTACTCACACAGATACAAAAATAAACTTTGGCAACTTGGCAGAACGAAATTACGGTGAATTCCATTACACGCTAGATAAAAGCTATTTCAAACCATGATTTTGATGTACAAGATAGAGCCTGGCCAGCGAACACATTTTTTGCAAAAGTATTAGTTTGGCCAGCGATTGATGGCGAACGGTATACGACAACGTTCATTTAAATATAGTGCAGGCGTATAAAAAAGATCGAAAGTGGTTTCACTTCGTCGTGAGTCGTGCGGTTATAAGCACGCTCTTGTTTTTATAATTATTTGAATCTCTTCATTCACGAGTTAACTTCATGAGAACAAATCCAGTCCTTTTTAAAGGCATGCGTGGGGACACAGATTCGGCGTGCAGACGCCTTGTTGAGAAATTTAATCTATAATGTGTGGGGTGGCATCTACTAAGGATCATTTACCTCCGCTCTATGGGAGAACGACAAAGAATCCAAAGTAGAACTATTGTAAGTATGTGTGTAAAAATAAATTGGTTATTATAATTTTACGTGACGTGTGGACCAGTTCCTTAGATTTTCCGGAAAAACAAGGCAGCTACCTTTTTTCACATGGTGATGTAAATAATTTGGCAGGCGGTGACTCGCAGCTCACTAGATGGCCGGTCGTCGGCCAGATATGATACGGTCACGATTAACGGCAGATGGGCAACACCAATGCGAGTGGATAGGGGTGTAGAGAGGTGTGACAACAATTTCACCATCGCGGGACGCGGACTGACAGAATGGGTTTTCTCATTATTACAGCACTAGCTGTTGCCCGCGACTTCGTTCCCGTGGGTAGAAGATATAAGTTATGATTTATACCTGCCCTGTTTTTTACATTTTCCATTGTATCTTCGCTCCTATTAGTCGCAGCGTGATGGTTTATAGCCTAAAGCCTTCCTCGATGAATGGTCTATTCAACACAAAAATATTTTTTCAATTTGGACCAGTAGTTCCTGAGATTAGCGCGTTCAAACAAACAAACAAAACAACTGGTTTCTTAGGTTTACGCGAATGTTAGACATTGAAATGAAACTACTTTTACGGATTTTATCGCGGTTTAATTTTAGATTTACTATGTGTTAAAGAACACATAGCTGACGTGAAACACCGCCGCTCAACGAAGTCTGCAGTCGCCGAACATGCTGAAGGTTCCAGCCATTATATTACATTTGACCAACCACAGATCCTCGCTGAAGAATCCAAATTCCTACCTAGGATGTTTCGCGAGGCTATTGAGATTAAAAAACACCCTAATTTCAATAGAGAAGATGGCTGGAAGATATCACCTACTTGGGATCCAATAATAAATAAACTCAAGGCCAAACCCAAGAGCAGCGCTGCAAGACATCAAGACACAGTGAGCTCATACTGCGTAGGTCGGACCACAAATAATTAATTAAAATATGAAGGTAGAACGAGCAACATCTCCTGTCAAGACGAACGCCATCTCAGTCTGCCCGTGACCATGATACCTGCAAAGGTTTCGAAACGTCGGGAACTAAAATCTAAAATTAAACCGCGATAAAATCCGTAAAAGTAGTTTCATTTCAAACAAACAAACTCTCCAGCTTTATATATTAGTATATATAGATTAGCCACTTCCACCCCCGAGCAAATAGCTCTAGCGACCCCTCTGTAGCCAGCCAGTTAAGGCAAAAAAAAGCTGGGGTCCCCATAAAAATTGACATCCAGGGGCTTTCAGGTTCCGTTGTGTCGCCACTCACAAACAGCTCGCTACAAGCTGCCCTGCGGATGCAAGCTCTTACAAGAGACTACTTACCATCAGATTAATTTTCAATTTCTATCTCAAGGTTTAAAAAAAGCATACTAATGTGCCCTCTGGTATTGCGTTTATCCGGTTTATCTCATGGTGAAGTAACGACTAGCCCTGAGCGATGAGTATAAAAATCATCAATACCTTTTTTACGAAAATTATAATAGTTGCATGAATTCATCACACTGGTCTTGTCTATTAGCGCTGCGCTGATAAAACACGTCTTAAAACCAAATTGATTGGTTAAAATACTCGTAAAATATCAATATTTTTGTGTATTGTCAAGGTTGCCATCTGCAGATTTTCTAAATTTGCCGCTATTTCCTTTGGACATCTTTTTCTGACAAGCCTTTACACAATACTCTAAGCAATACATGTATCGACAAAAGAAACCTATTTCCTTGTGGGATGTATGTGTATCGTAAAGATCATATGGTTTTGTAACATCAAATTCGTATAATATTGCATGGAGCATGAAATATACACCACGAACACGACGCGGGCAATGTTTACAAGAACATGACTTATCTTTCGCACTGGGTCTTTAGGGTAGCCTGAAATAATAAAAAGCAAAAAGGTTTTGAAGGTTATTGGGGCTGCAATAGAAAAGAGGTAATACAATTTTTGAATAGCATCAGCAAATCTTCTAGTAATTTTAACTCCTCAATGTACGCTCACCTCTTGAATTTTCACCTCACGCGCTACTAGCGCCTCTCGGCCTCTAGGTGAGAATTATTTCCCTCATTGGGTCGTTCCACTCACGACCAAAAATAAAATTAATAGAAGAAAAAAATCCAGAAAGAGATGACCAAAACTTAACGTTTAACGTTCAACAGCGTAGGTCTCAAGTAGGTCTACGCCGCGCCGCAGTGTCTACACTAGACAGAGAATGGTCACAGCGTACCCATAAACTACAATCTACATAGAACTGAAATAGCATAGACGGATGCGTTTGTGTTGTATGCGTTTGGTTTGATACTTACCTACTCTAGCCAGCCAGGATTTTCCCTCCTTTTGTGCTAATCGGTATATTTGGCGTTTAACTTACTTTACATCATGCGTAAGATATCAAAAAGTCGTACAGATGATGATGTGATATCGTCTACAAATGGTTCTATCGCTAATGAAGATCATGCTGATTCGGAACGCCGAGCTGACCCAGATCACCAAGATGAGAAAGATACAGAATCGGAACCGAAAGATAATGTTGGAAACGATGATGAGTCGAATAGCACTATAAAAGAATCATCTAAAAAGGCTAAAGCAAAGAACAAGCATAAGAAAAGGAAATCTGAAAGAAATGTTGTTGAGGAAGAGTATGAGGCATGTACTAATGGATATTAAGCCTCGTGTTTGTAAACAGTAGCTTCCTACCTTTATAGATTTTAAAATAGTGGAATTGTTTTGGATAACTAGAGTGCAAAATGAATTACGTATGAATTATATTTATTTATTATCATATTAATTCCAGGTGGAAAAAATTGTAGACTCTAAAAGGATAAAAGGAAAGCTTCATTATTTAATACGTTGGAAAGGGTATTCCGCTGACAGTGATACTTGGGAACCAGAAAACACTTTGTCATGTCCTGAATTGATTAACAAATATAATGATGAGGTGAGATGCAAACTTTTTGAACTAGTTCATTAGAATCCTCCAGGTTTTTTTACAGTATCGCTGCAACATACCACTACATTGTTACAAAGTCTCAAGTAGAATCATAAATTTAAACTTGTAGTGATATTATTACAATTATTTTTATTTTCTGTGTAAATGTTGAATACGAGCATGTGAGTGCAAGAATGCTACCTAGAATCTTTCTTCCTGTTTTCTGTATTTTACTATTAATATGTTACTTACATTGTGAACTAAATGGTGTTATTAGCATTGCCTTAAGCGAATCTCTGATCTTAAACAAGCCTAAATTGCATTGCGAATGTGTCACATGTTAGTGGCTAGACTACTCAGAATACTTTTCCTTTTCAATTTATAAAGTATGATAAAGATCTTGTCAAGATTTTAGCAAACCTATGTGGTTTGGTAAAATTTTTGCTTTTCATTTGCTATAATGAAGGTTGTAATATTTTGTGTATGTGTATATGTATGCTTAAGGTTGTAATAAATAAATTTTCACATCAAACAAAATTTTAAAATTTTAGAAAGAGAACTCCAAAAATAAAGATCCAAAAAGTGACAAAAAGAATAACAAGAGGAAAGCCAAGAAAGAAACCAAAGTACCAGCCAAAAGGGCAAGAAATGACTCGGATGAGAGCGATGTGGATGAGAATGCTGAATATGAGGTAAAAAACTCCAGTAACTTTTATACTTTAGATAAAGTTTCATAGATACATCTTGAGTGATTTTTAAGATGTCTTGACTGGTTAGCCTCATGGTTAGTGGCCGTGACTGCTAAATTGGAGGTTGTGGATACAGAAAGGGTTGTCAACTAGTCAACTTCGTCATCTCAAGTTGAAAAGAGTTTAAAATTGATTATGTGTTAGTTACAGTTCTCAGTTGGTGTTGTTTGGCTATAGTGTTTGGGTTCATCCACCTTTGACTAGGAACTAGAATGAGACTGATATTATTAGAATTGGTTTTTTCTTTGTCCCAGCTTTTTGAGCAAATAAATATATTTGATTTGAACAAACTGTATGTAATGTGAGTGAGGAGACTGGAAAAATTAACACAATGCTTTATTTATACCACAACAGATTACTTAAATTTCATAAGAGCTTTTTATTCTCTTTTACTGTTTGCTCCTATTATTTTTTAACTATGAGTACTAAATAATGAATGGATTCTCTGTTCTTGGAAAATTCATGTACAAGGCGAGCTGTTATCAGAGTAATTTAATTTTTAGGTTGATCGTATCCTAGAAGTACGCCACAAGAAGAATGGCAAACGAGAGTTTTTCATTCATTGGAAAGGGTGGTCTAGTAAATACGATTCTTGGGAACCCGAAAGTAATTTAAACTGCTCGGAATTGATTAAGAAATTCATGGAAAAGGTACAAGTTTTGCATTACTTAACAGTTTGTCTAACGAAATTGTTTATAAATTAATGTAATGTAAACTTTTTTCGTAAACAGGTGGACAAAGCTCGTACTGTGGATTCTCGTAATTTAAGAGTGGCTCCAGAGACAACCAATCGCTTTACGCTACAGGACCCTTCCTCGGGTCGGCGGTTAAGTAAAAGGCGCGGGCAACGCCAAAGGTAATTTTTGTTTATTTCTGAAGCTCTGATAAAAACAACCACTAATAAATATATTCATATACATAAGTGCATCCAACTTATTAATTAAATTGATGCTTAATAATTTGATTGCTTTAAGATTTGTGACTCAAATGATATTAGGAAGGAAGAAGGCACATTCATTGCCATTTGTTCTAGCCCACTTATTTTTTTTTATCATAATCTTGTTATTTCTAGGGTACGTTACGACAATGCCGAATGAAGTTTGAAACTTTTGCATGGTATATAGTACCTAACATTATTAGTATCTAAGGTTTTCGCAGCATTGCATGTCATATATTAATATTGATATTACTTTATAGTTTTGACTTTGTTCTTTTAAATACATTATGTGCAGATGTATTCAATTGATGAGACTTTCTACGCTAGGGAAGTATTAATATACTTTGACAAATTTAAATTTGTATGTATGTACTGAATTTTTAGTATCATAATCAATGCAAAACGCAAACTGAGTCGAGTACTACACGAAATGTCCATATCAAATGTCCAATGCCGATCTATTGCTGAGGGTGAAATTAATGCTTAAGTTTGGGTAATTGTAGGCAAATGACTGCTTTACGAATCGCGTTGTATTCGAGAATTATTTCGATTTTAAGTAAATGGTATACACATATATAAAAAAAATTGTGTTGTAAGTGTATATTTTGTTTCCCTTTGAGTCTGTTGGATAATTAGTTATTTCCTGAATTGGTTATTTTTGCAAAGTTGCACCTGCTAAGTCTATGTCGCTACATAGACTCGATAGTTGTGGTCCATTCATAAATGGTGTATGCCGCGGTTTGGATTCGGATTCAATAACTAGGATAGCCAATCCTAGTTATTTGACCACTCATTACTTAATACACTATCGAAAACAGAGAGTGTTCTTTACGACCACCTAAAAATTTGGTTTAATTTTAAATTCAAAATAAAACTAATTATTGAAATTCGGTCAATACACTAAGTACAACTAGATATTTTGTAACAATCTTGTTATACATTTTTGTGTAAGTCATGTTTTTAATATATATTATACAAACCAATGGGTAAATTCAGTGTTAGATGAAGTGCACATTACGCTGGTTAGTAAATAATAATAATTTTAAGTTTCATGTACGTTAAAACTTAAATGTTCTATTTTGTTAAAGATATAAACTTTATTCTGAAAACATTCATCGAAATTAACTAGTAAAGGGACCGTCCATTAATCATGTGTTTTTTTGTCTTTAACACTCCTCCCTCCCCTACGTGATAGGTGGTGTGGTTGGCTTACCCCCATTTCACAACGAAATCGAAAAAGTTGCTGTTTCTCCTAGATTTCATTATTTTTTCTAACTTTTATTTACCAGTAAAAAAATATCTGTAGCATCAAAGAAAGCAAGTTGTTTTTTCTGATATGTTTGTTAAGAAAACACGCGTTTGACAAATAAACATACACAAGATTTAACGAGATATCACTATTGTCATGTATTTCTGATTTATATGTTTAATGGACGGCCACATAGATATAAGAAATATAAAACAATTCCCTAAAATGTTAAGGAGTCTTGGATTCTTATTTTGAGGATTTCTTTAGTTCGTACCGTGCGTAATGAGTGCTCCCTCTTGACACACGAACCAAAAAGATCTGTAAAATATATGACGTGTCCTGGGGCTGTCGCCACATTTTAAAGTTACATTACTGCAGCTATGGCAGCGTGACAACGCCCCCCCGGTTGAAAGCGTGTCTCTCTTTCACAACTACGGTAATATTATTTTAAGAAGTGGTGGTAGGTCTAGTGAGTTTTAGAGTAAGGTACATGTATATTAAAAAAGTAGTTGTATTTTATGACGAAAGAAATATTTAAAAGTTTGCCTAAACTTACTTGTGCAATACATAATGCAAATAATTTGTAGTTTGCAATGGAAGTCTTTAATTATTTGTTTATAGACATACTAGAGGATATAAATGAAACTATGTTCGTCAAGAAATATAGATATATTTGTAAAGTATTTTTCAAATAGTAATAACATCAGCCTTTAACTGCCCTGTTGAAGTTGAATAAACACGGTCCTGTGTTTATTCAGTTACTGTTAATTTTGATAAAAAAGTATACAGACAAAATATTAGGCGTTTAGGAAAATAAATTGTATCGCTTTTTTAAACAGAGCTCTTTTTAACTATATTCACAAGTTTGTGATTAAACTATTTTTCCTTATATGAGTTTAATTCAAGTGGAACAATTTAAAAAGAAACTAGGTATTGCTAATCCAATATTTATTGACTTGTTGTGTATAAATAATCTATAATTTGAGAAATCTTAGGCAGTTCCTAAATTTTACGTTTAGAAAAACTATAATTTTTTACCTCAAGATGTTTAATATATTTTGTTTCCTTTGTTAAATATAACGAACTAGCTGTTGCCCACGACACCGTCCGTGTGGACTTCCGTTTACAGATAGCGGTGATTGCCGTTTTAGTGGGAGTAACGAGATAAAAAGTAGTCTTAACACCCCCCATAACCCTCCCCCCTTCAAATCAACTACCAGACACCGCTCGCCCATAACTTACCTTTTCCAGATAAAAAGTAACCTATGTCCTTTCTCAGCATATTACCTCTCTACATTAGCTGTGTATCAAATTTCATTACAATCGGTTCTGAAGTTTCATCGGGGGAGCGAAACAGACAGACAGAGATACTTTTGCATTTATAATATTAAAAGGGATAATTCGTAAAATTTTGAAGTCAGTGGAATTAGGTTTAAAAAGTAAGACCATAGAAGTTTTTGACTATAACGGCTGAAAAGCAATTTGTTAGCTAAAAATTACTGCCTAAGTATGTAGAATGGTATCAGCTTGTGTCATCAATAATCAATGCGGGTTAATTTTCAATCACCAGCCATTTTTTGTGCAATGATTCTCGGTCATATTTATTTAAAAAGCTTTTCAGCATATCCTAAGGTACAGAAAGCGTGAAAAGCTAAGATTGAAAATGATAAAAAGTCTTCGGCCAGGAAGATTTTTTAAATAAAAATCATAGTAAGTTATAATTATTATTTTAACTTAACATGATAAACTCGTCGCACGCAAACATTGTTAAAGTACCAAGCGGGAATCAACAATAAATCATGCCTAAAGAAGAAAATAATACTTGCGCTAAATTTCATTATTTCTAAAATAAATGTTGTATGCCTATCGTTTAAGAATAAAAGTTTATGTAGCTTAACTTTCGCGAAAGCAAGCTTTATTTTACGTTAATTCACTTATTAACTTGTCCGAGCTACAAGAAGTATTAAAAAAAGTAATAGCTTCTTTTCGAAAGTTGTGTTTGCATGACTACGAGTTTGTCACATGATAAGATATCGAAACGTGTCGGCAAAATAATGCATTCATTGATTATCCAGCATTATTATCTTGATGCCTAAATGAAAATTAACATTAATTTATTGCTTAATATTGTCATAAGAGTGTCGATATGGCCCTCGAATTAAGGCTAGAGTGGGAACTAGTATGTAAATTCTGAATTTGCGATTATATTCAATGCATATTTTTTATTCGCTCTTAGGTTCAGAATGTTAAAATTTGGCTGGCCGTTAAATATTAACCCTGTATAATGTATATCGTTGGTACATAGCTAGTTTTGAAATGTTGACGTACTTTTGTTATGGATTCCCTGTTGTAATAAAATTATACAGCACTATGGCTATACTACGGCGAGACTACATTGGGTACCTACGCAGGACGTATTTTCTCCAATTCTCACTTTTATTTTGTCTAATAACTCGCTCGAAATACCACATTTATGAAAAAAAAATAGATCTTTAATTAATACATAAACACATACTACAACTAAAGCATTACATAAACCATGAAGCTTTTCGTTGTAATAATGTGCACAAGCCTTTTGTGTGGGTTTTTCTGTAGTGTCCTTTAGTTCTGTTATATATTCTGGTGGTTAAATGAAACATTGTTAGTTGATGAGGCTTTTCCTACAGCTTTTGAGAATTAGGTATTTAAAGCTGAACGTTTTCGAGTCTGGTTTGAAGCAATTCAAATGTGCTTAAAGGTAAAGTTTATGTATGTTATTAATGTTGCAATTGTATGCAAGATAATATGTTTATTTTTTGTTATCGCACTGTAGATAAATGTAATGATTGATCCAAATGGATACATTTGTATGATACCGACTTTAGGAATAAATTTAAGAAGTCAGTTGCTAATATTACATGTTGGATATAATATACGTTAACAGATACGTTACATGTTTCATTAGTTAAGACTAGATTCAGGGTTCCATACGCATAAGGTAGGATTGAACTGATTGTGTGCATTTTCGTTTCATTTTAAAACTATTGTAATTTATAAGGTAGATAAATAAAATTAAAACAATATGCAACAGAAGACTTGAGTATTATTTATTCTTCCTGTAACAATAAATTGTTCGTGTTTAAGTTCTTAATAATTTTTCTTCGTAGTATATTAACTAATCTAGTGACATTTTGATGTTAAACTTCATGATAAAACAGTTAATTATTTTTTTTATCAATCTGAATCGATATTAATATCGATCAACGAAAATCGCGCAGTATTTTTTTAACAATTCTCAAAGCGTTAGCTATTTTAACTCAGGATACTGAGTTAAAATAGCTAACGCATCGATTCTCAACAGCACGTCATGTCAGGTTACTTTAATTTCCCGGACTTTAATTTTTGGGTTGCACTACGGTTTATTTATGCAAGATAACCCACAAACCTTGGTAACTTTAGTACCACCCACTGACTTGGCAAACATTTTGGAACGGTTGTTTTTCATGATAAAACGTTTTGTCATTGGTTGTCAGTAGCCAGTTTCAGAATGCAGCATTCAGCATATATAACCGACAGCGTTTGCTGCCTCTACCGTCAATTCAGCCTAGTCCATAAGTTCCCTTTATTCCTTAAATAATTCCTTACCGCGGCGCCCGATAACGCATGAACTGCTTAGTTGGCACTGAGCGCTCGCCCTTACTCCGCTGCAGCCAGTGTTGACTTCAGAGTTACAGCTATTCCGAAAGTAAATATAACTGAGCTTTAGCTAACTAGCTCTAGCTTTAACTTTAGGCTATGTAGTGCAAATAGAGATGCCTAGCAAAAAATGTGAATTACGATAAAATTTCCAGGGACGATATTTTTTCCAGCTTACGTCCCGCAACTGGTAGATGCCTCTCCCAAATCTTCCACTATATTCTATACTGCGCCACCTTAAACATGCCCACGCGTTTTGCGTTTATAATATCTCGTCGAGATCGCTTCCTAGGCCGCCGGCCTCCCTGCTGGCTCTTACGTCAGTAATTCCAATGACGATAAAGTACAAATAGTAGATAGTAGTATATGAATAGTAAATTAGTCAAAATATACGTCAAAGGCATAATTTGTAGAGACCACTAAGATTTGATATAAGTCAAATGAACAGCCAAACAAAAAATCATAGTCCATTCCAAGTAAAGATTTTATTTTATAACATTTAGCTTGAACACAGGATTATACATAAAATGATTACATACTTTTGTACCTAATGTAGCTATTTATTGAACAGTTTGCTATGAATTTCATTGTGAATTACACTAAGCCCTCGAGATCGGGGCGAGGAGGAGCCACTAGCATCAAGTCAAAGTCTAGTGGCGCAGGATCCGGGCGGCGCGGCGCGCGCGGCGCCAGCGACAGCGGCGGCGAGGAGGGCGCGCGCCGGCCGCACGCGCCGCAGCTCGCCTCCGCCTCGCAGTCGGCGTGGCAGGCGCGCGCGCAGTGCCCCGTGCGCACGGCGGGCCGCGCGCCCAGCCGCCGCCCGCAGCGCACGCAGCGCCCGCGCACCGCCAGCCCGCGCCGCGCCTCGGCCAGCGCGCGCGCCAGCCGCGCGTGCGCCTCACGTGCCGCCACCCGCGCCGTGCACGCCCACGCCGCGCGCCGCGTCCCGCCGCATGACAGTATGGTGTGTGCCACGTGGGCTGACTCGCAGGCTCCCTTCAACGTTTCTTCGATAGGGAGGTACGCCGCAGCTTCTAACAGGAGCGTCGGGGGAGGGACGCGAGCTTGTTTCAGTAGCCGCGTCCACATGTCGGCCGCAGCGGCAGGCGGAAGAGTGGGGGCTGCGCGCGCACATAGTTCGCTACCTTCAGTAATGAAACTTGATGAAAGCTTCTCATCTTTGGTTGCGGTCGCAAGTCGTAGGATAACATCGAGAGCTGCGCTCGGATCGCCGACGGCTTCGAGGCATAGAGCTTCCGCTTCAGGTGGCCCCTCCGAACGAACTATTGAAAGTGCCTCCTCAGGACGAATAAGTCCGACGTTATCAGTTAAGAACAAACGCACTTCAGTAGGCCGCTTGCGGCAAAGATTTCGTAAATGAGCAGCAGCCGCATCTCCTCGCAAAATTCCTGCTTCCAGTAAACTCTGACCGAATTTAATGACTTGCTCGTTGCACATTGACTGCAGGATGGAATTATAACAATCTGAAAGGTGATCGCCCGCAATACTGGCTATAGCTGAGGGTCGAAGTTTAATAAGAGCGGGTAGGTGAGCTTCGAGTAAGTTCTTAGCATCCTCTTTAGTTTCAATTAGGGGCCGAAGGTATTCAAAGAGCTCATCAATGTCAGCGCAGGACGGCGTGGTTATTTTTAAAAATTCGTTGATTGCGCGTTCGTGTTCCCCTAAAGCCACATCAATGCGCCACAAAACTCGGGGACGGCCATTTGCAGCGGCATATTGTTCTTCAAGAAGTTCGCGATGGAATCGCCCTCTCATCAGAAGAGCTATCCATGCCCTATCAGCTCGTTCGCAAGCAGTTAGTGCAGCAAGTTCTCTAAGACCGGTAATTACTTCTTGGTCCGTTGGGAGAGCGCCAGAATTTAATTGCCCTGTTAAAAACTCTAGGATTTCAATACGGTCTTCTTCGTCCTGAAAATATTAAGTTACCAATAAAATGGAAGCTGCAAAGTTACAATACTAATGAGAATGCTTAGATGGAATGCTTTATAGCTAAACGCAATTACAATATTTTATAATAGTATTAACTATCTCGAAGTGAAATGCTAAAAGATAATTACGGGCAAATCTCTTGCAAACGTCAGCAACGTGCGAGCAACTCTCAGCCGATTTTGTTTTCCCAGCGGTCCAACGAAAGGCGGGTCGCGAGAGCTCTGTTCTAGAAGTCGAACTGCTGCCGCCGCATCATGCTCTACCATAGCCATCAACGGTGATCGTCCCTTGCTATCTCTCTGAAACAGATAAAATAATATAATAATTCTTACATGTGAGCACTAAATCTGTTCTATGAACAATGTACCCTGAGATGACAAAATGTCCTTGAGATTCTTAGCTTGCTCATCTAGACAGTATATGAAATTGCTTGTATGTTGCGTAAAAATAAACATGCTTACGTCATCGGGCGAAAGCATGGCGTGCAGTGCGTCGTGGCGGGCGGAGGGCCGCGCGTGGCTCGGCAGCGGGCGGCCGGCGGCGCCGCGCCCCGCCAGCGCGTCGGCCGCGCCCACCACGAGCGCGCAGCCGGCGCACGCGCCCCCCGCGGCCCCGCCCGCGCCCGCGCCCCCGCCGCGCCAGCTGCACCGCGACGTCACGTGCGCCATCAGCTCACGCATCGCACCGCTTCCGCCACCTAATATAACCCAATCTCTAACTTCGGTAGTGGTCACAAACTCCATGGAAAATAATGATCAATAGCTATAAGTGTTTTGTTCTCGTTGCGACGTGGGTGTTGTCACAAACATTTATTAAGTCACCTGCAACAGAACATCCAGACTAGGGAACAAGCTTTTGTGGATCACCCAAAAAGGCTTGCCTTACGTGGGGTTCAAATCCGCCGCACGTCGCGCACTCTCGAATTGTCAGTCGCATATTTCATAAGGTTTTTTTTTATATACATATTTTTTTTGTACACTGAGGTTATCTACCTTATTGCTTAATATTAGCTAAATTATTCATTGTATTTATACTAACCTAACCTACCCAGGAAAAACAAGTGCAATAATATTTATATATTTTTATATCTTCTTTACAATTATCTTCTATTTAAATTCATATGTGTGTAATATGAATTTAAATAGTAGATAATTTAAATAATTATTTCATTGATCAAAAACTTAAATTATAATTGGAGACTTACCGAGTGCCGCAGCTATCGCGCCGACTGCTCGCCATAGTCCCTTGTCTCTCGTAAACACGCTGGCTCTATGCGGGTCGAGAGACGTAAGAGGAAGTGATGCTATAACACGCTCAACAAGGCCAGGCTCAAAATCCGCCAGTTTTTCGATCAGGAGCTGAGGATATAGAATAATTGCTGTGTACATTCACATGACCTATGTATAAAAGAATTAGGACTTCTTGATGGATTAGAACAAAATTGGACCTGGTCCGGACTTATATGAAATACCAGCATTTATCGAAATTTTCTCTTTGAAATAACCTGAGTAGAATCCGGAGAAGGGGATAAATCTGTGGTTGATAAATCCCCCCGAGCTGCTGCATCTCCTAAAGCTTCTATAAAAGGCTTTTCATTACAACATTGCTCCCATAAGCGGCTCCATAACTCATCCCTAAAAATAAAAGTATTATATTAATTTTTTACTAGTTTCTAAATGTATCTTTGAAAAGAGTGAAAGATCCTTTGTCTTTGAACTAACCTTAAATTATATTTTATGCACAATTTCACTGTTTGATCAGCAAGTTGTTTGTCATTTAGTAAATGTGGTCTTTCTGATATTGTTTCTATAAACTGATTAGCTAGGGACTTTGCCTCTAGTCCTTGGGCAGAACAAAGCAATCGAAGCGCACTTAGATGTCTTCCGGAAGACAACAATGCTTGTGCTCTAGCGAGTAGGTGGCGCGGTCGAACTCGAACGATACCACGTCGGCCCAGCAACGATAATGTACCTTCTGACACACATGCACCTCCAAGAGCACTTACGCCCGCAGTACACATGGCTCGCGATACACGACCATCCGTCCAATGACCCTAAAATATATCATATTAAAGTTAAATATTCTTATTATGGCATAATAATATTTTACTTGAGCCTACCAATAGATACCTTAAAAAATGCCGACGCATAAACAGGTTCCATGTGTGACAGATCCAAAGGTTTATCATAGTCATCTCCCCACAATCTCAGATTCTCATCAACATCCAAAATAGCCAAATTGCCTCCAAGCCACCCAAGCCATAAAGGTGTTGAAATTAATTCAACTCTTTGAATTGGTTTTATAGAAATAGTAGATCCCGTGATAATAAGAGAGAGCCATTGCAATGTTTTAGCACGCCCGCAAACTAAAACCCTGTCATCAGTTTCACTCCACTCAAGTACTGGGAGTGTATCAGGAGGTCCAATAAGGCGTAATCCCGCCGCTCGACCACCAGCTACGATAATAACGCGGGATAGAGTTGCTAATGCTAAAACGCGAGAGTCACGGGCAGCCATCGCTACAACTTCTCCTCGAGCTCCTGAGAAAAGGCACGAAGAGCGAGCAGATCGCACTCCTAGAGGTCGCGAGAATTTTATCAACCAAACTGACCCCCCTGTATCAAGAGCCAATCCTGATGTTCCAGCCCAAGTCACACGTAATGTTCCCCATATTTCGCCTCCCAAAGTAACACGTCTTAATATTGTTCCCCGCAAACTTTCATACTGGCATATTAATCCTCTGGCATATCCAGCAAGCAGTCGTGTACAGTCTTGGTTGTAGGATAAACATGATACAGCTCCTCGGTCAATATTTGAATCACAAACCCATCTCAATGTTTGTTCATGAAATGATAAAAGGTGCCCATGAGCTGTTCCAACTGTTAATTTAGCTTCTGTTCCCACACTTAAAGCAGTAGCAGCTCCTGCAGACGACCTTTCCTAAGAACATATATGGTCAACAAAAGTATAAGCAGGTCTTAGAAAAGACAGGCACAGGACCAGAAAGTATACCTGTATACAGGTGTATGTGTAATTCTATGGTGTACAATAAAGAATATGTGGTAATTTTATACAAGATTAAAAAATCATAATAGTCTCCAGAGACTACTGATTCTATTTTCCCTAACCTATTTACATAAAAATAACACATTCATATTTCTTTTTAAATTATATGTCTAATAAGGATAAGGTAATCTATTGAGGGGCAATATAGGTTTTAGTGAAAAACTTACTTGTGCTTGTAAAATCTGTTGAGATACACCTTGTAAAAAGTCTGCTTGAAGAGCTGAACAAATTGTTGGCTCGTCATGTTTTTGCTCTTTATTTTTGATCTCTTCTTCTTCAGTAGATAAAACTTCTGCTAAAGTAGGTGCCTCACTGGTTGGTAATGCATATTCCACTTCATCAAGCTGAAAATTGTCAAACTTCTAATCAGAATTTTAACACTTTGAGGGACAATGAATGAGAAGCAATAAGTGTGTCTTTTGATGCTTAGTTTTAGTAAAAAATAATAATTATTAGTTTAAAATATTTGTTCAACAACACTTTTAAAACGAACATGTCTAAATTTAACTATATGAGTAACTTTTCTGTCTAGCTAGGTGGGCGTATTTTGTTATCAATACACTAAGTTAGACTTCAGATATTGCATCAAAGTTGCTTAATAATGTAAAGCTGTTATACAACTCGTTTAGCCTAAGCAAGAAATGAAATAATTTAACCAGTTACCTCTTCAATATCCAAATACTGAAGACTTTCGACGGATTCTAAATCCGAGTCCAATAAGGACTGAATAGAGGGAGTTTTTAATAAATCCATGTTGTCGTATTGTTAATTAACGGATCAGCGTAAAGGCATCTGAAATATAATTCATGATTGATACAGTACGAATTACTTCTTTACCAAATTAAAAAACAAAAATTTCATACATATCATCAAAATAATGTTTACGAGATTTTTGACTTTTGGAACTCCGAATCTTAAAATTGAGGATCAAATCTTGTTATAATAGTTATAAGTAAACAGTCGATCAAAAACTGACCATTTAACTATGAACTTCAATTATATTCCCAATTTACTTATTATAAAATCAAAAGATTGGGTCAAAATTTGTAACACCATTTTCGGTGACACTGACAACTGTTAAAGTTACTAGTAAAGTAGAAAAGTGTCAAAGTGCCGGAAAGTGATAAAAAATGACGTTCATTGTAATATTACATTGTTATTATATTTATACAAGCTGACCCAGCAAAGGTTGTTATGCCATATGAAAAAAAGGAAAACCAAACAGATTTCCGATACTCAGATCTACCCATTATGCACACAAAATCAGTCAAGCCATACACTTCATGAGAATCAGTCAAGCCGTTTTGAGTCAGTTCAATTAAGGTGTAGCCTGATGAGTCGCTCGTCGCTCGTTTGCAGCGACAAATCTGGTCTCGTGATATGTAGCGATAAAGCTCAAAAAGCTGAGCTTTATCAATATGATCTTTTCACAGAGACAAACTCTGTGAGAAGATCATAGGCATTTCATACACTATAGAATAGAGAAAAGAAAAACGATCGAGAGCGAGCGGCGAGACTAGTCGATCCAAAAGTGGTGCTGTAACGGTCTCTAAATTAATTCCCGTAAATAACGAAAACGAAAAATCGAAGAAAAGACACCATTATATCGTTATTTTTATGCAATTATATTTCCTTCATTTGTATCCCTGCCACGGGTACGAATGAGCTTAAGGAATCAGCAACACAGGTTACGTCCTGACCAGATTTGTCTCAGCAAATGAGCGACTGCATGAAGCAGCAACTTTTCGAGTCACGGGAAATTTAAAATAGGGTCGCGTGATCAGATTTGTCGCTGTAAACGAGCGACGAGCGACTCATAATGCTACACCTTTACGTACACCGTGATACGATAATTTTATGTACATACAAACGAAGTTATAATGATCAGTTTAAAGACGAGCAGGAGTTAAAAAAGTCTATCTTTTGTATGTCCTTAGTTGTATTCTTAGTCGTTCATTACAATAAAAAAAAATATTTTACGCTCTTGCTACGCTCATTGTTCACTGACATCATTCCAAAGACATTATTTGAGTGTATAATGTCTTTGAATCATTCCCAGTCATGCAATCAGTTCATTTGCTCGTCTCGTCTACTTTGCTTGTCTACGTTTGTGTGGTGTTTTATTTATGGTATCCATCACTGGTTCATTCGTTGAATTCTTTCGGAGGTGCTTTTTATAATTTTACTTGTAAGCTGTTGCCTTCGTAGAGAGTGTGTGAAATAAAACTTGTTATTTTATGTCAATGTAATCTTCTGTAAAAAACGGACATAATTGATGTGGTTTGAAGTTTGAAATTGGAGAATTTGTATCGACGTTCAGCAGATCATGTCGCCATTTTGTTAAGTCTCATCGTAAGTTATTCGATAAGATAAGTTTCAGTTTTAGTCAATTGAAGAAGTTTATACCGTCAGTTAATCACAATGGCTGATAATAGTTCGAAAGAACCACCTATACAAACTGTCAGTGGTTTGCCGCCTAATCATAATCCCTGGATGTATGGCATTTACCATCAATACAGTGCATATCCTGGTGGTATGTATCCACCGTACTACAACCAGTATTTCAATCAAATGGGAAACAATGGAGGATTTCAGAACAATTCTCATCAATTCCATCAAAACAAGGATCAGAAAAACGAAGTAGTTCATCATCAGTTTACTAAACCGCCGCCAACTCCTTTACTTGGAATGTCTCCTCTAGATACCAATCGCCCATTTTTTAACCAACCGCCTATAAGGTTTAATCTTAACAATACCAAGAAACCAGCACCCATACCTCTTAATGAAAATCCACTTCTTGTAAATAATAATGGTCCAACCAAAAAGAAACGCAAGAAGGGGAACAGCAAATTTAGTGATGATCAAACAGATTCTTTGTATGACATGCTGCCTCCACTTCCAGATCACCCTCCTCCACTACCCCCTCTTCCTCCTCCAGATATCCCCAAACCCCCGCCCCCCCCTCTTGATGTCCCTCTGCCGCCTCCTTTGGCCACTGAGGACATACCTCAACCACCAGAACCAGAAGAGGCTAATGTCTCAAATGATAAAGCTGAGGATGATGAAAATAAAATCCAAAACACAAATTCTTCTAACTTTTTTAAATCTGCATCAATTCCTACTGCAGGCACTTGGCCTGAAAGCTTGGAGAGATATATAAAAAGATGTTATGAAAAATGTAAATCTGGTTTTGATAGAGATCAAATTGACATATGTCTTAAAGGAAGAATTACAGCTGCTGCGAATAAAGATGAAATATGGACAAGAAATTGGGATGAAGAACCTATTCCAAGTGTCCACAGTGAGCGCAATAATTTGGCAGTTAAACCAGTTCGTGGTACTTTAGGGCTGTATCAAAAGTTAGAAAATATGGTAGAGCCTCAAAAAAACAGAGGTCCATTGAACAGTAGGGGATTTACAGGCCATAAGAATTCACCACAAAGACGCAGACGCCTTAGTTCTAGGAGTCGATCAAAGTCCAGAAGTCCTCCTAGGAAGAGATTGAGGTATGTTGATTAATCAAATTACAGGCTCAACATAAGAGTTTTATATGACTGTTTGACATGACAGTGCCTAATAATGATATAATTGTATAGTAATTTTAATAAAAATAAAGTAATTGAAATAGATACAAAAGCCTTATGGGGCTATTATTATTTAAAATTTGCTAATACTTGTATTTTTCTATACATTTCCATAATAATGTCACAATTCTCAACAATTATCCTTCTTCCTTTTTGCAGCGCTTCTTCTGCTTCTGGTGATGAGGTTGAAGATAAAAAACATAAGGGTAAAGGACGACAAAAAGTTAAGGATAGGTTATCTTTAGATCAAAAAAAAACTGATAAATATCAAAAGAACAGTAATAAAAAGAAAAATTCTTTGGATCAATTTGTTGTTGAAGATTTTCAGGGGAATGCAGAAAAATTGCTCAAAAGAGCTGAACGATTTGGAAACACGGGTAATGTACCATCAATAGCAAGCTCTTTGCAGGGTGGAACTAAGAAGCAGGAACCATCAGTAAGAAAACCAATAATTCAAGATACAGAAGGTGATTATGAAGTTAACAATATGCATATAGTAGGAACATGCTCAGACATAGAAAAGTCATTCTTGCGATTAACCAAGGCACCTGAAGCATGTGAAGTAAGACCTGTACTTGTATTGAAGAATTCACTTAAAAATGTAAAAGACAGATGGGTCACCAAACAGGATTATAGATATACTTGTGACCAGTTGAAATCAATTAGGCAAGATTTAACAGTAAGTTTTTTATTATGCTAACATCTTCAATCAACATCTAAGCCACTGTTAGTTATGAATTTCAGCAAATTTATATATTTAATTTTAGGTTCAAGGGGTGCGTGATAAGTTTACTGTTGAAGTTTATGAGACTCATGCAAGAATTGCTTTAGAAAATGGAGATCATGAAGAATTCAATCAGTGCCAAACACAGCTTAAAATGCTCTATGGTGAACTGCCTGATTGCAGAACTAATTCTGCAGAATTTACAGCATACAGAATACTGTACTACATTTTCACCAAGAATACATTAGGTATAACATAGTGTACCAGTTGTGTTTATAAATCATTTTCATCTTAATTGGTGCACAATTTATTCAATTATATGATTGTTTTCAGATCTAACTACAATATTTCAGTTTCTTTCTAAAGAGGACAGAGAAACTGAATGTGTCAAGCATGCACTTCAAACAAGATGTGCCTGGGCCACTGGCAATATGCACAAATTTTTCATACTCTACAAATCAGCCCCATTGATGGCAGGGTATCTAATGGACTGGTTTGTTGAGCGCGAAAGGAAACAGTACCTGAAATACATCATTAAGTCGTACGTCTATTATTTAGCTTTTATGAAAGTATTTTCTTTAGTTTGGTGCTCAATATTTGCAGTTTAGTCCTAGTGAGGCAGTGTAAGTTAGCGAACTAGTTTATTTCATTTCAGTTAATTTCTTTTGATTATTATATTATTATGAGATACAAAAATGGTCAATTCAGTTAACAAATGGCATTTTTATATACTGATAGCTTGCTATAACCGTGCCATTGCAGATAAATTAGCCAGCTTACTGCTCAAGTAGCTTTAGTTAACAATTTATTGAGACTTGTCACTTGTATGTCACAACAAAGAATGCCAAATAAATTAAAAATTTGGAATTGCAATGATTTAATTATCTTCACAGCCTCAATGATGCAAATGAGCCCAATTTTCTTTACCCAAAGGGTAAAAACCTGAACCCTATTACTGACGCACAGCTAGACAGTTGAAATTTTCACAGTCAACTCTTTTCTGCTTTGCTATAAAAATAAAAACAATATCCATCTATTATGTTGCAAAGTAGCACTTTCTGAACATCCAAGAACCTTTGTATGTGTATAGACAGTATTGCTCAACCTATACCGCTTCCTAAGTGCTTTGGCTGTGAAGAAACTGCATAAAACCACAGCAAAGCATGCAGGCGAAATTTTTTCAACATTTTACAAAATTATAACTTACAAGCAACTTTTGTTAAGTTGTCAAATTTATTTGTCAAAAAATCAATTTGTTTTTCTTATGCTTTCATTATTGTGAAACCCTCTGTGTCGCGAATTAGATTCGCGCTGGGCTGGATAGTTTTGTTAGTTGCATTGCTGCACTGCCTTATTAGGACTAATTTTAAAATCGCAAAACTAATAATTTCATTTTATCTTGAGCAATTAGATCTGCAGTCATTAAATAATTGCATTTTTTATGATATTGGTAAAGTAAGTAAAATACATTACTTGATTTTTTTTAGATAATTACGGATTTGAGTGTATGGTTTGAAGCACTTTTAAACGTTTTGAGAGAATTTAAGCACCAATTTATTTGATTGTTTTTATGATAGCCAGCTTTGCTGGTAGTGTTTTATTAACATGGTTTTTATATGTGCAGCTACAGACAGACTGTTCCTGTGGACTTCATCATTCGAGAGCTGGCGTTTGATTCAAGTTCTAAGGGTTTTGAATTCCTAAATCAATTCCCTCTTTCGTATGCTGGCTGTGGTCAATCTCAGTTAGATTGCAAGGCCAGTCTTCCTGCTGTTGGGAGTATATAACATTTCCTTTTTGATAGCCGTCCTGTTATTGTAGCGTGTTGTTGCGTGGTAATGTAACGGCCACGAAGCTGCAGGTGTACAGCATGCAGATTTGCTGGGTGCAATAGTCAGCCGAATCGTCATCATCACTCAACATATTTTACATCTTAATTTTACATGCTTTGCTAGGATGAGGCAAATGACATATTGCAAATTCCGTTGTGCAGCCGAAGAGGATTATTACTACATTGAAGAATTTACAAGCTACAAAAGGATGCGCGTTATTGGTTAAAACAAACATTTTTAGTGTTAATAGTGAATAAAAGACTAGCAATGGACTTCATACAAGTTACTGAAAAAGGAACTAAGTGTTAATACTTGTTTTTATCCTAAAAAGTTATTTAATATTTGTAAATACGTATTGTAATTTTATGATTGTCTATATCACGTTCAGTCGTAATAATTATGAAATAATTAAAGCACGCATTATTTTAGAGTTAGTGAATAAATGAATCTCGTTTTACATGGATTGTTTTATTTACGTAAACACTTGGGTACCTCTGACATTATGTCTCTATTTTTTTATCGACTCTGTCAAGATGTCTTTGAAATAAGGATTTTCAAAGGCCTTATACCTAATTTAATTTATTTCCTAGTAGATGACTAGTGTCCACTGGCAAGGCGATAAACTTGAGTATACTGCCCATGATAAAAATACAGTGGCTTTTGACGGTTGTCTTAAAAATCGGTTGATACATCCAGAGAAAAACCTTACAATCATACTTTGCCTGTACGGATAGTCGAGTGGTTACGGTCACCACACCAAACTCATCGAGCGCAACGCATCGCGGGTTCGCTCCCCCGTAGGACAGCCATCTGTGTAGTCCGCGAATTCTTGCCATAGTTGTCATTCATTGTCAGTGTTGAGTATGGATGTGGATAGATATAGGGGAAGAGGTCAGAGGACGATTAAGGAGGAGGAAATGATGGACTCAATAGTAATAGAAACGCGCGGAAACAGCGGTTCCCGCCGTGTCTAAACTAGCCCTTAATCTTTTAATGCTAGATTCTTTAAAAACAGAAAAATAACTTATACTCAAAGATTCCAGACCCCTAGACCTTATTTATTTTCCGACGGACAAAACATACATAATAGGTTCGTATTTGTGTGTAGGTACAGTAGTACAGTGAACGTATAAATACCTGCTAGATGGCTAATACTCAGGCACCAGGTAATACAGTTATGTAAATTTGTTCTCACTTTATTTATAGTCTGAGGTCTGAGTTTAGGGAATATTTCCAAAACACATTTTATTGGCAGATTTTTTTGCCAGACACTGAAATTAAAAACATTAGGTACATAATAATAATTTGTGCTCAAGCGCACAAATTGTGAGTTTTCTTATTCACATTCATGCGCACGTTAACTAATAAGTTGCCATATAAAATTAGTCTGACATTTTAATTCTCTGCTATCTATATTATCGATATTTTTTGACAAGTTGAAGTGTCAGTCAAGTTTTATTATACATTTTGTATCTAGTATCTAAACAAACACAGTGAATGTAATTCTGTTAATTTCTGTTTGGGTATTATAGTTAAAACATAACAGTAGGTATTGTAGGAGAGACAAGTATTTTTAACAGTTTAAACTTTGCGACCAGATTACAATTAAACATATTAATATGAAAATTGAAGAGTTAGTGGAGTAATAATAAATCATTTTCGTCATGGATAAGCTAACAGTAATTTCAGGCACACTTTTTATGGCAGCTGATGTTTTTGCTATAGTCAGTCTCGCCATGCCAGATTGGATTATCACTGAAGTTGGAGGTTTGTATCGTGTCATAATTTTTCAAAAGACCTTGAGGATTGCATACCTAACTAACGTATCGTTTATCATGTACTCTAAAGTCCTGTAAATAAGCCAATCAAGTTGACTACCATTGAAATTTAGCCATAATTTATATAATGATGTGATTACCCTTTTAACTTCATGACTCCAGGTCTTCTACAAAAATATAAACTGATTAAGAGATTGATTTCCAGGTGATACTCGTCTGGGCTTAATGTGGTCCTGCATAACACTTTACAATCGTCCCCAAGTTTGCTATACACCTGACCTACAACCAGAATGGCTCCTTGCACTCATATGTATATTTATTGGATGCATTTGTATTACAACTACTGTCATACTTCTAGCATCAAGCCATTTTGACAGAAATGTAATACCATATGCAAGATGGGTGGGCTTTGCTGCAAGTAAGATAATGTTTTTCATTCAACAACATAATTATTTAATTTTAATGAGAAGGTATGCTGAGTAAATATATTTTTAATTGCTTTTAGTGGTGGTGTTTTGCCTAGCAGCAGTGATTTTCCCAATGGGATTCCATGTTGATGAGATTGGAGGGCAGCCTTACCAGCTACCAAACAGCCACCAAGTGGGCATATCATACATCTTGTTTGTCCTGTCTCTTTGGATAACTGTGATATCAGAGCTATTTGCCGGAAAAGTGTGTTTGCCTCATTTTTAAATGTGTGTAATGCCCCTATAAATAATTCTATGTGATTATGTTTGCCTATTTTATGTTGTTTAAAGTAAGAATAAAGTATATAATTGTTTTTCCAAGAAATGCTTATTGTGTTGTGATTTTGCGTTTCAATGTCCTATCTATTTTATGTTACATTATTATAAAGGGTTTTAGGTCAGATGGAATAAATACACGTGCTGATGGTAAAATTTACGTATATTTTATCACTTGTCCACACTTTACACTTCACAGTACTTATCTGTTCCAAAATGCGACAACCACTCCCCTTGCTAAACTAACGTCAATCCGTTATATTCAATTTTCCCTCTCCCATTTTAAGTTGACAACTGACAAAATGTAACTTCCGCTGGCGCCAGTTTAGCATTCAATTATTGTTAAATAATTGTTATTTACTTTATTTAATAAATAGAAATGGTAAAAATATTGAATATATTGAGCTAATATAATTTAGCAATAAATAGGATTTAATAAAACATTAAAACACTAAAATAATATAATTTCCGGTATGTATAATAAACTTAAAAAAATAAAAGGTTGTTCCTGACTGCTTTAATTTTAAATATTAAACAACTTGTACCTTACAGCTCGGCCATCCTGTTTTAAGCGAGTCCCTTCGCTTTATTAAGAATGAGATATATAATTTATTTCTTGTATAATCTAAATTCAAAATTTTAATTTGAATAAATGATCTGATTTGATAATTTATAATAATTATAACATACATAATATGACAAATTATTATAGTAGTAACTTATGAATTTATGATTTATAACATGCACAATTACACAATAATATGTGTGATATATGATTACACTGATGAATTACAATTCTTTTATTATAAGTATTCGAATTTAACACACAATGATCACACTTATTAACCGACGATTATATGTAATTTTAAGAATTCGGGAAATAATCATTATAAAGTATGTTTAGACTCACATTTGCTCATTCTCACTAGAATGATCATTTTGAGACGAATCTGACTCGAAATCTCTGTTAAAATTCATCCATGGTTGAATTTTGTCGATGGCAACTATAGCTTCGTATTTTCTGCCATTTTTACGAGTTAGAGGTGTATCCTCGATCATAAACCTATCATTTGGAAGTAATTTTATTATACGATACGGCCCCTGGAATTTAACAGTAAGTTTCTGCGACTTGCCGTCATGAGGCACATGCCTTG
This sequence comes from Trichoplusia ni, assembly GCF_003590095.1. Classification (NCBI taxonomy): domain Eukaryota; kingdom Metazoa; phylum Arthropoda; class Insecta; order Lepidoptera; family Noctuidae; genus Trichoplusia; species Trichoplusia ni. The sequence continues at coordinate 13,379,934 of NC_039478.1, read as the reverse complement.
CTACCCGTACTAGGTCGCCTTCCTTATATTGTGTGGAAATTTTTCTATGCCTATTGTACCTAGCAGAATCTTTCAACTGTTGTCCTTTCATCTTCTCTCCTGCGTCTTGTCGTACCTCTTCCATTTCTTCAACCGGGACCTTGTTGAGTGTCTCGTGGATGATATCATTTAATTTACCATCTGTTCTACTGATTATATTAAACCCAAATAGTAGTTCTGATGGGCTCTTCTGTGTTATTTTGTGTTTTGTGGTATTAATACCAACCTGTATATCTGTAACGTATTCATCCCAAGACTTGTCATTTCCATGGCTAGAAGTTGATAAAGCATCTAAGATCGTCCTATTATATCTCTCGACCTGTCCGTTAGCCCTGGGCGTAGCAACGGCATTTTGGATATGCTTAATACCATAGGATTTAACAAAATCTTGAAATGTCTTGCTCGTGAAACTCGTGCCCTTGTCAGTAATCAGACGTACTGGAGCTCCAAAATAACTCACATGTTGCCTCAGTACCTTCACTGAAGTCACGGACTTGGTGTTTCTAACTGGATTTATACTGACATATTTGGTAAATCCGTCTACTATTATCAGTAGGTAACAGTTACCTCTCTTGCTCTTCACGAAAGGTCCCAAATAGTCTGCGTGGATAGTGTGGAAGGGTGTACTGACTTTTTCTATAGGGTGTAATTCGCCCTCTTGCTTACCTCCAGGCGTTTTGTGGTAAGCGCACTCCAAACAAGACGAAACATATTTTTTTACAAACCTCCGCATTTTCTGAAACCAGTAATGCTCCTTGATGCGTTGTAGAGTTTTCTCGAACCCATAATGACCAATGTCGTCATGGTTCATTTTAAGGATCTGCCATCGGACGCCACGTGGAACTACCCATTTTAGCTCATCTCCAACGACACGAAAGACTTTATCATTCTTCAACTTATAGTTTTTATGTACATCAACAGCTTCCACAGTAGAGGGGTCTAATAGAATTTCTTTTATTTTCTTAACTTCTTCATCGGCAGACTGAACCGTAGAAATCCAATCTTGGTCAGTTTGCTGTATCGGTAAGACGTCTAGAATGTGTTCTTCAGTTACTGGGTTATCCACGGCATTTCTGCTGAGGGCATCCGCGTGTGTCATTTTAGTTCCGGGACGGTACTCTATAGTGCAGTCATATTCTTGGAGTTGAACCCACCATCGAGAGATACGTGGTATGAGGTCCCGTTTAACTAGTGTTGATCTGAGTGCATTGCAGTCTGTTAATATTTTAAATGAAATACCTACGAGATAGACTCTAAAACGACTTAATGAAGCAATTACTGCTAACGTTTCGAGCTCGTATGAGTGCATCTTGCGTTCATCAATGGTAGTTTTACGACTGAAATAAGATACGGGTTGTAGTATACCTCTCTCATTGCGTTGTAGCAGTATCCCGGCCAGGCCTTCTTTACAAGCGTCGGTATGCAATTCTGTTTCAGACTTAGGGTCGTATAGAGCCAGTATTGGCCTGCTCACAAGTAGATCCTTTACTTTCATAAATGCTTGCTCGTGTTCATCGGTCCAAGTCCATTGCATATTCTTCTTGAGCAGGTCTGTTAATGGTGTGGTAATCACAGCATATCCCTTAATGAAACGCCTAAAAAATCCAGAGAGACCAAGGAATTGCCGTACCTCATGCTGATTTGAAGGTCTTGGAAACTTAGAAACCGCCTCGACTTTTCTGATTCCGGGTTTAATACCATTAGCGCTCACATCAAATCCCAGAAAGTCTATAGAGTCTAAGAAGAAGTGACACTTACTTAGTTTTAATGTTAATCCACCTTGTCTGAGTAACTGGAGTACCTCTTCTAACCGTTTAATCCCTTCGATGAAATCTCTGGATGGAATAAGTATGTCATCCATGTACACAATCGCATATTTAATCTTGGCTTCCATCAGTATTTTATTAATGGTACGTTGGAAAACAGATGGTGCGTTCACTAGGCCAAAAGGCATGCGATTATATTCATATTGGCCATCGGGCGTAACGAACGCAGTCTTATGCCGAGACTCTTCGCAAATAGGAATTTGATAGTAGCCTGAGGCTAAATCTAATGACGTAAACAAGGTATTGCCTGCAAGAAGATCCAATTGATCCTCTACTCTAGGTATTGGATAGTGATCTTTCTTCGTTTTTCTGTTAAGAGCTCTATAGTCGATGCACAAACGCTTGTCACCCGTCTTTTTCTGGACCATAACGATGGGACTGGCATAAGGTGACGACGACTCCCGAATTATGTCATAGTCAAGCATTTCTTGAATCATGCCCCTTACCTGTGCTCTTTCAGCGTGTGACATTCGATACGGACGATAAACTACAGGGTCAGCATCGTTCAATTCGATCTTCATTTCAGCGACCGATGTATAACCCAAATCATGCAACCCGTTAGAAAAACAGTTGCCATACTTGTTGAGCAAATCTTGAAGTTGGTTGCGTTGCTCGACGTTTAAACTAGGGTTAAAGTTTACGGAGTTCTCCATGTCAGAGTCATTAAAGGACACACTAAACGAGTCTAAAGTTTTCTCTCTTGACACAATGTTCCTTTCTAACGAACGCGTAAGAAGATCGCCTTTTCCAATGGTCATGGGGTTAGATGTAACATTATAAAGCAAGATTGCGCCACGACCCTGCTTCACTTCGTATAGTCCAGGAAGTATATAGTCCAGGAATGAAATATGCAAAACTTCTGATAATGTTAATATTTCCCAATATGCAGATGACTTTGTATTGTATTCGTCTAATGGAAATATTCATTCAGCTGCAAATGAATTGCAGTCAGCATTAGTCGTATTTAATAATCTCGTTAATGATTTGGGCCTTTCTATTTCACCTACAAAAACTAAAGTTTGTGTTTTTAAAAAAGGTCGATTTACGGAAAATATTCGTCTTTCAATAAACAATCAAAGAATTGGCCTTGTTGATCATGTCAAGTATTTAGGCATGTGGTTAGATAGGTCTTTAAAATGGGGTAAACATATTAATGAAACAGTGCAAAAGATTCTTCAGTATGTTAATATCTTCAAAGTGTTAGCTGGTCCAGGATGGGGGCTCCATCAAAAGCATTTAAGGCGATTATATATTTCTATTATCCGTAGCAGAATTGATTACGGTAGTTTTTTGTATGATAATTCTAGTAATAGTAATTTGAGTAAGTTGGACAAGATACAAAATCAGCTGTTACGCGTTGTTGGTGGCTTTATACGAAGTACCCCCATACATGTTATGGAAAGTGAATTGTGTATCCCTCCTTTATTTATTCGCCGTAGGTACCTAGCATCAAAGTTTGTTCTAAAGACTAAATCAGTGACTAATAACAAAACTATTTGTATTATAAATGACCTTACTGCACACTGTCAGTCTAGTTACTGGGCGAACAAAAAAACACCTTTACTTACATCCTCCTTTGTATCACATTATCGTAATATTTATGTTTATTCTAGTAACCAAGTCCAAATGTTTTCCTTAGATACTTGGGTAAGTAATATAGACTTACTAGATGTAATCCACCCAAGTATTCCTGCCATAGATCGTCCTAAGAGTAGTTATAATCAATATCATCTCAACAGTATTTGTGTGTCTTTTATAAATAATAATTATTCTGATTTTTCCAAAATTTTTACTGATGGCTCTAAGGAGCAGTCTATAGGTGGCGCTGCATTTTTAGATTCAATGGTCGGAATTGGTGCTAAATTCAAAATTAGTTCAAATGTTTCGATAATGCATATTGAATTAGTTGCAATAGCGGAAGCTCTTTCATACATCAAATCCTGTCAGCTTAGTAAGGTGGTCATTCTGACTGATTCTAAGAGTGCCTTGCAGCATTTGCTTCGCCATACATCGCATGCTGGTGGTTTACCTGTAGCGTATGATATTTATAAGTTAATTCTGGATCTGCAGCCTTTTATTGAAATCCGGCTACAGTGGATTCCGTCGCATGTTTGTGTGAGGGGCAATGAGGAGGTAGATTTTTTGGCAAAACAAGCTATAACGGAAGGTATTCTTTTGAATATTCTTCCGCTGTATTCTGATTTTTTTGCTACCCTTAGATTAGCATGTTTACGTTTATGGCAGGAATACTTCGAGGACCGCTCTAAATATAAGGGCATTTGGTATCGGACTGTTAATCCACGGATATCTTCCTTTCCGTGGATTGACTCCGATCTGGTTACCAGGAGAATAGTGACGACTGCCCTTAGGCTTCGTTCTGGACATGTTCCATCGAGGAAGTTTGCACACCTCATGAAAAAGGTCCCGTCGCCCAACTGTCCTGACTGTGGCACAGTAGAGGATGTGCAACACATCTTGGTGGAATGTGTCCGGGGTGAAGCCTATAGGCGAAATAGCTTTGGTTGCTGTGTGGGCTTTGTAAATAGTGTTTTGGCTTGTCCATTCTCCGAAGAGTCAAAAACTTTATATAAGATATTGGACAGGGTGTTAGATAGAAGTTAATTGTTTTTTTTTATTTATTTTTTTCGTGTCGTAGGTAATTGTTCTTTTTTATTTTATTTTTGTGTCGTAGATTTAAGCTCCTTGTAACAATTAGAACGGTGTTGTCGCCAAGCGACAAAGTTCTTAAATAAATTAAAAAAAAAAAAAAAGACCATTCATCGAGGAAGGTTTTAGGCTATATATCATCACGCTGCGACCAATAGGAGCGAAGAAAAAGTCATAACTTATATCTTCTAACCACGCAGACGAAGTCGCGGGCAACAGCTAGTAGGGTATAAAGCTAAATTCTTTGGAAATGATATAGGGCTATATACCTCTAGCAGGCCCGTACCTACCGGCCCCGATTCCGCATTTTACAATGGCCGATGAATTAATCCAGTTTCCATTCATTCATCGGCCATTGTACCTAAATAGTAGAATTGGGGCCCAGTCGTTTTGGTCTGTTCAGATAAAATATCCAAAAATCAACCCATAATATGAAACAGTATCTGAGCAGCAACGTTTTACTCGCGATCTACTCCCCGCTTCGATCGTAGTTGGATGTTAAAAAAAGACTATTTTTATTCGTATCAGCAATTCAAGGAGTCATTGCATTTGTCCAAAAATAGAATATTAGGCTAGATTTCTATTAACTTTACCTACCTTGTAAAAACCACTTTAGAATGTATCGGGATTTTACGTTAAGAACTGAATAAAAACATCAAAAAATCTGCTGACGTCATCATCTGTAATTTCATAGTTAAAACAGTTGAGTTACATGTAAAATTGGTATGATTTGATTAAGTATATTTATTTCAGTCCATTATCCAAGCCTTAGTCGTCGTTAAGAAGAAGATAAGTAATCTATGTGACATAATATATGTACTAGATTGATAGCTGCATTGTATTAGATATTTAATAATAAGTTAAGCGGTTGCGGCGGCTGGTGCGTTAGAAACAGTGTTGCCAGTTGCGGTCGAGGCTGTGTCGTCTGGCTCTTGAATCTGCAACCACGGCATGCGTTTCTGAAGTTCTTGCCTAGAATAAGGAAAACACATATTAATTAAATTCAAAAATGTTAGTAGGAAATCATGTAACAAAACGGTTTATAATATAACATTATAAATTGATCTGGGTTAGTTACAAGCCCACTTATATTTTTTTAAGACTTTATTTCTATTTATAATAATTGGCTCGATGGATATGTTTTGCACGACAATAAATATTTGTATATTGCTGTTTACCTGTACTTAGGATGGCTGATAGCATATACCCAAGGATCTATGCAAGCTACAGCTTTGCAAGCCACAGCTGGAATCATTGTTACCTGTTCATAAACAAAAACAACACAAATATTAAATATAGATATTGTTCTGGTGCAATGGCAAAGCGATTAGGTTTTTGAATTAAGATTTACTAAGTTATATGTACACTATGATACAAACGTCTGGCTAGGTATTGCAGGATATCTATGTCCTGCAATACTTATTTATAAAATACTCCAGGTGAATGTTATACATTTAAAGCATCAGGGGTAACGGTACATTACGAAGGATATTTTTATTCGGATCACTGAACTGTTAAATATAGTAGGAATTTACCCCAGGCGTCAGTAATTGTTGGTTTCCGAAAGCTCCAATCAGCGCCATGACACCGTATGGGGTCCATGACGCCACAAACAGGAAACAAACAGTGAGAGCTGCTTTCGCTATCCGAATTTCAGCCGACTCTGCGCTCGCGTTCTGATTGGCACGAAGGGATTCCACATTCATTTTCTTGGCTTGTTCTCTACAAATATCAATTAATCCAAGCGAGTATTATAAATTTTTACTAAATTTAAATACATCTCTTAATTTAAATATGCACACACCTTAAGGCAGCTTCATGTGCAAACACTTGTTTAACAATTCCGCTGTAAAAGTAAATTATCATCGACATGGGAAAGACGTAACTGCAAGCGAATATACATCCCACAAATAATTTCGTATCGAAAGAATTTGTCAAGTAGTCGAAGCTGCAGGACGTTAAATATCCCTCTGTAAATAAACAAACAGAGCAATTACTATTTAGAAGATTTTAGCAACAGATTCAGCATTAGGTGTAAAACGTACCAGGCACATATCGACCCCAGATTTTGAAGAGTGGAAGAAGAGCCCACGGCGTGCTGTATATCCAGATACAAGCTATCATTAGAAGAACTTTGCCACGTGATAACCGGCCGTCCAGAGGGCGAGTGATTGTTGAATGCCTAAAATTTAAAGAGTTAGTATTATCTAGTTGCCATTCTACACTTCAGTAGAGATTCTTTGGACCGGTATAGTTACCTGTCATATGCGATGCAGGCATTAGTCATGCCTGCCCCGATACCACTGTAAGAGCCCATCAACGCAAATATTTGACAACCGAGGGTCCCAGTCGCGAAACCGCGATTTGCACTATTGTATATAAATAAAGGAGCTTTCGCCATCATTATAAAATCTAAAACAGCTAGCTGCAGAATGAGAAGATTGCTTGAGGTTCTTAAAGATTTTGTTCTGTGAAATAAAACATTGAAATTAGGTACACATTGATATAACAAAGGTGGGTGCGAAGATATGACTACGATATAAACTTACGTAGAAAATATGAAGATAACTAGTCCATTTCCGACCAGAGCTGCCGCAGTAAAGAATATGTATAGCAATGCTAATGCAGTGTGCGCGCTGGCTGGTGGTGCCGGGTATGACAGCCAGTGCTCGGGCACCATCGCCAGGTCTTCACCGGTGAGACCTGCGCCGAGCATCTCCACTTCACCGGGACCACCCGATCTGGAAACAGATATGAAGAGTTAAGTACATGGTCTACGGAAGGTATTTAGTACTGCATGTTACTTACTTGAAAGGTGCAAAATGTGCATCATAGTAGGAATTTTCCGTTTGGTTATACATGTTTGAAGAATAATGTGAGCAGTCCTCGGTAGTGTGCCGACTGCCCACTCCACTGACTGACTGCTGGTGGTGACAGCTCACGCTTGCATTTTATATCATTATTCGTAACACGATTTTAGAGATTATCCGCCGTGACACCTCTGATCGGATTAGCGGCGCTGTGGCTCGCACAGTGGCACAGATTTCTGTTAATTCAATCCTTAATACGGATAAAACTGTAAGGTGGATGCTATGTTGAGGGCACGTTAGAAACCTTATAGTGATAGCAGAATAGTTTTTTTTATTTAATGCCAATCCTATTTCGTTTTGTCCATTCTTCCTTGTTTGTTCTCTCTCACGATATAAGATTAATATTTTTTTAGTTTGACCCCTGCTTAGTTCAAGTATTTGTAAGGTGGGTATAGGAATGCTCGTTCTGAGTCTCAGTGTATTGTGCATGTAACTTGAATATTTTTGAAATCTCTTGCGACACAACTATTTAATTCCAAAGTGCGGGATCGAAAATAGAAAAATATAATCAGACTGTTATTCAATGATGTAACGAGTCGAACTCGCGTCCTCGCCACGTCAGTTCATGATTAAGGACTCCGGTTGAGTCCAAAACTAGTCGGGCACTCCCGATATATACGCGTGAGTAAACCGTTACATCATTGAATAATGAATCAGTCTCACGATAGTTACTATAAAAACAATCAGACTGACTAATCATTAACAATGTTGGTCCGATAAAGCAGTCAAAGCCTGCACTAAGCAGTTTTTATAGAAAAAATCACCAAAAGGAAACATACCTAACCTAGAATAATAAAGTTTGAGCAGTTATGCATCTTTATTATATTGTGTAATATAACACTAAATAATGTTTGGTTGTTCAAAAGCAACCCTAAAATGAGGGCTTCATCGATTACTGTAATTTATATTTTGGTTTTGAAATACACACTTAGGTACCTGAAAAACATAAAATGCGGGTGTTTTCATTCTATATTATACATATAATCCAATGAAATATCTGTATTATAAATTCGATTGTTCATCCACACTATTAGTACCTATCAAATCTATCAGCATACATAATCAGTAGTCATCATAAGCAGAACATTGAAATCGATTCAGTCATTTTTGTCACCTTTTTGTAAATTCCACGCCTCAGGCTACAAAATCGGGTAATTGCTTCTTACTACAGCCATGCAGCATGGCTGATTTTGTTAATATATTTTTTATCACTGATTTTGACGACCTCCGAAATCAAGAACAGTTTTTCGTGGACCGTACTTGCATTTATGAAATCTGAAAATACGAGTCCTTTTTGGCCCTTTTTAGTCATTATTACACTGAAACACTGCGGATTGGATTCCTAGCGGCACCATAAAATCTTTGACTTATAGAATGTCCCATTCAAGTGTGATTTAGACTTTATACGATAAAAAATTGTCACCCATCACAATTATGACCGTCAAAATGTTAAAATACAAGCCTGCATAGATACGTCCCTATGATGGGCGCAGGCCCCTTCCCGTACAGGAAAGGTTTATGCATGTCATCACCTCCTCGCCTCTCTGTGGGTTTCAGACTTCAATATTTTCAACTATCTTTTCCGTTTAGTAGTTATATATACTTTACATATTTATTTATGTAACTTTAAGAAAGGCACATTAGGGCTTTGCCTGCGTTGGGATCGAACCTGCACCTAGTGCATACAATTTCATAGCTAGGGCGGCCACACACATCATCTCTAAATGTCAATTCTCTAGCCATCGCGGTTATTGAGTGACAGCCTGGTGATGGACTTACGGACAGTCAACGGTGTTTTAGTTTTAGTATAATAGAGTATCGTTTTTCCCTTTGGATACAGAACCCTAGAAAAAAAACTACTCCAGTAAGCAGATTATTCATAAAAACAAATAAGCAGATTAAAATAGTTGGATGTAGGTCAATGTGTTGTGAAGACTGGAGACATAATGGAGGGATAAAGTAGGTACCTAACGTGGGTATAGAGGGTCGCCGTCATCCGGAAGACCCTCCATTTCATTTATACTGTTAGGATTGGATTTAATTGCACAATTGAGGAACTGCTGGACTAGAACAAATAAGAAATCAATAATCAACATTTTTAATAGACATCACAACAACCATTTGGATTGATACACATTGCTAATTTTACAAAATAATTCCTAATACAAGAATTTTATACCATTACAGACCGTATAAAACGCTTCTAAGTAGTTCATACCTATAATATAAAAGTACAATTATTAATAATTCCGTGGATCAGTCGGACAATGACGACTTTCGTCATTTATTACTCATAAAAATTAGATTTTTATACAATTTTAAGGTTTTAATTTCCGAAGCGAAAAATGAATCGAGTTCTTTATACTTACAGCTTAAAATTTGTTTCTAAGGTGGCTGAAAAATATTTTTGTCAAGCCGCAAACATAAAACAATTTGCCTACCTGCCGAGGAATAGAAACCCACATAAAAACCCAAAGTTATACAAATACCATGAATTGTTCTGGATTGTAAAAGAAGAAAAAACTTTTTGAGTTGGTTAACATATGTCTACAACCAATCAGTTAAGATAAGAATTATTTAAGTATTTATGAACAAAACCATGATTACCGATGCCACGAACTAGCATTTTCTTGTCCAGAAATGTCCAGGATATATATTTCCGAAAAATACATATTATATCAAAGTATTTATTAAAATTTTCAAAGGAAATAGAAAAATAATTATTTTTGTAAATATTAAAACAAAGTCATTCTTTTTCCAGAAGAAGTCGTATCCGGTTTTAGTTACCATGAAGTAAATAGCTGAAAACATTTCCAAGATTTATTAAAATGACAGTGTTTCTAAGACTTAAGGTTAGGCCTTGAGCGAGATATCGTTAGTTAATTTCCATGTAATATTAATTCTAATCCAAAGTATTATTTACCTATAATACCTGTATACATTCAGGCATAGATTTTGGACGTACACTCGTGTTTCAAATAACTAAGAATTATATTTGAATCGCATATTTTTTAGGAGATGGTTAGTTTCAACACATTCAACCATATCGTCAGTTAATCCATGACCATTTATACACATCGACAGCAGTATGTCGTTGTACGAGTCATTAAGTAGTACCATCCTGAAAACCGTTTTAATTTGGCAAATTGTTTCACCCAATAACATGGATCGCGGGACTAAATTTGTGGGTTGTTGCATGTATTCAGGTATATCCGATTAGACTGGCAAAACGAACAGACTACAAAGAACAGACTTGGTTGTAGAAGATCGAACGTTTTCTGAACCACAAATTCTATTTAACTGAATATGCGACTCGATGCAATCTACGTTTGAGTTATACATTATACTAAAAAAATAAACGCCTTCATTTTGAGTGAATTATAAATAAACTGACGTGGTTATCACTAAAGACACACTAACTAAACGTTATTAGTGCGGAAAATATCATTATTGAACCGACGAATGTAAATTAGTTAAAGTGCGAAAGTTTCACAACTGGCATTATTATAAGTATACGTTATATTAAGAACAACATGTATTTAAATAAACTATTTCTAAGTAAGACACGACTACGGGTTTTCTGAGCAGAGCTATGAGTGTGTGTGTGTGTGTGCGCGCGTGTGTGTGTTTCAAATTTAACTGTTAATTTGCAAGTGTGACGAGACACAAGTTAACTTGACATAAATTCATATTAGCTATCGTAACATATTTTATAACAGGTCTCCAAAGGACTAAATATGCAAAATTTTAGTAATTATTGACAACCAAATTTTACTATACCTAATGGTCAGATTTTATTAAATTCAAGTTTGAAAAAAAACGGTTTAAAATTGACTCTAGAAACCAGTGATCGCTGCTGCCAAGATGTAACGATGTACTTTACATTCATTTGCATGCTTTAAAATATTTTGAGAATCAATTGAAACATAATTCTCAAAAGCACAATGCTTTGCATTTATGATTGAAATTAAACGCCCAAGCAGGATATGAGATCGTGTGATGTGATATTATTAGTATCTATATTGTCACATTCAGTCCATTATGTGTTATTGCGAGCTCGGTATACGCGGGCAATAAGCGACGAACACCCGTATGCAAGGACGACGCACAGTCACAGCAGACGTATAGGAAAATGTCGCACAACAGCTGCCTTCGTCATTGTCAAGTGAGTAAAGACATATCGTCACTAACCAGAGAATCGTTTTTGCACACGGCTGATATTGTGTTACCAATCTACTGATATAAGTAAGAAGACAACATCAACGTCATTATCAGTTCCAAATAATAAGATGCGGAAAACTTGACATTGTGTGTTCGCAATAATTTATTTTAAAGGTATTTCTTTGTAATAAAATTATTTGAATACTTTTATGAAATTCGCTTTTATCAGTCTTTTAATTTAACAACGGATGGTTAAATTATAAATGAGTTTATTTGATGGATCTTTATTATGTTAACATTTATGGTTTATTTTTATAACGTTTAATATGTTAATATAAATCTCGTTATAAAGTAATTTGTTATCAATAGATTACTTTAATTAATCAATTTTGAAGCTGTGTTAAAAGTACATCTCACCGACGAACAAGAAATTTTGTTCGGTAGTAGTAAAGAGTTATTAAAAATGTTATGAAAAAGTCATTACTAATAACGTAAGTAGAAAAACATACCGTACGTAACAACTCTTATTGTACTATGTAACTACGACGATTATATTAATAAGGGTTATAATGTTTAAATTTGTGTTCCTGCTACGTTCTGCTACGGACTACGGATCGCGCTACGGGCTTTGCTACGGTTCTCGTAGCACTTTTGTAACCACTTTTGATCATTTCCTGTACACATTTCACAATTCTTATTAACTCTATCTTAAAGTGTATAAAGTTCAATATAAAATGACGTTATTTATACTGAAGACACTACCTGCCATTTATATATTATTTGGATACTTTTTTATTCCAAAGTCTTGCTATTGAAGCACGTTAAAATCAAATCAGATTCATGACCGTACATTCTATCCGTTTTTTTTAATAGTTAAATTATTTGGGTAATGAAAACATTTTTAAGCATACATCAAGTCCATTATAACTACAATAGTAAGTCTAAAAAATAGATAATAATTGCCATCGTTTTATGAAGACTCATCGAAAACTCGGTAAATGTATGTATGTACATAATATATGTACTATACACCTTTTTAGTTTATGGGTAACCGAAAATTGTATAATGACTTCAAAATGTTATCAACAAGAGTCGTCTTCTGGCGTACGATAGGGCGTTAAGGTGTCTCGCTTTGTGGAGACGAGGGTAATTCTCATTTGGGTGTAGTGGGGGCATCGTCGGGGGTCGTGGCAGAGGGTTCCATTGTGATGCAGGTGTCAGGCGCGGGCGGGCCGTCGCCGAGGCAGGACGTGACCACGAGCCGCGGCGACGGTGGCGGTGACAGCTCCGCGCGCGGCGCCGGCGGCGCGCTGCTGGCACGCACCTCCCGCTCCACGCTTAAATGCATCATCTCGATGTTGTTTTTACTTATATCTTCATCTTCCGTTCTGTAATATTTAAAGTTATAGTTTCTTTGATTGTATTGTAAGCCGTATTTTCGAAACGACTAATATACAATGAAAGTAATGTTAAGAATTTTTAATCACCTGAATGTGGGCTCTTCCACGTTATTTAAATTGTTTATACTTTGCACTGGAGTAGCTGAAAACAAACATTAAAAAAAATCACATTATCAGTTTCACGGTCATAATTACAATAGAAAAGACAAATATTGAACAAGCCACCGAAGTAATTTCGTTTCGAGTCCCTATGCCTACATGCTTTTTCCACGAGCTCGAACATATTATGGTCCACTACATGGCAAAGGCTTCTTTTTCATCTTTACCCTTAGACCAACTACTACTAGTTAGTACAAAAGGCACGAGGATACATACGATGCACGGTATCATCGCGCAGGCGCTGCTGTCGCGCGAGCGGGCGGCGGCGCGTGTTGTCGCGCACGCGCAGTGTGATGCCTGCGCACGCGCCGCTGCCGTGCAGGTCCAGCGCCAGCGACGTCTGCGACCCGCACTCCGATTCCGCTGCACTTGCACTAAACCACAAAAATAATTTACCTAATAAATCAAACTCGCAAAAAATATTTCTCTCTGCCAAAACCTATTCCCAAGAAGGAAATTAATTATTGTATAATAAACTCATAATTGTAAGCATTTACAATTTCAAAAGTTTAAATGAATGGCCTAAGTTTGAACCAGTGATAACAAATAACTTTCATTCATCATGGGCCACTTTAAAGTATTACATAATTAAATCAGTAGTTTTATAAATAAGTATTTAATTCAATCATAATTATTAAAATTTTGAAAAAAAAATACAATGTTTTAAAACCAATCACTATCAACTATCGGGGTTAAACTAAGCTGGACAACTAAACAACATGTAGGTAATGGATATTAGCGGCGAATGATGTATGATTACCTAACGGCTGACTGCGGAGGCTCGTCTACGGAGAGCGCGTAGCGGCGTAGCGGCCGGCGTAGCGCACTGATGGGCAGAGCGGCGCGGGTGCTGGCGCTATGCAAGTCGGGCGCCGAACCGAACTGAGCTCGGGGTTTTCCTCTTTCGCCAGCAACTCTGCGTCACATACACTGACTGCCCTCATCATCCTTACCTTTACCAAACTACGTCTGTACGTCAAGTAACAGTAAAACAAATCGTTTTCGCTCACTGTTAACGTTTTAGACGGATAAACACGTTTTCCTCAAGCATCCTCTTCAATGTGCTTGCCAAAGCGTATGCATTACATCGATTCAGTAAGCCATGATATGATGTATAAAAATTATGAGGCGTTAAGCGACAAAGTATTCAACTACGGGGCTGGGCCTAATTGAGATTTTTTTGTATTTCAAAATACTACTTGCGGGGTCTTACAGATGGCGCATGCTCACACTTTTGGAAACCGATCTTTAGGTACATACGCTACTATTTATGATAATTTTTTTACAAGTATTGGGTTTTCAAAAGATTCTCTTTTATGAACACATTTTCAAGTATGTTATCGGCAGCACTGTACCCTTGACACATCTATGTTAGGCGTTAAGGCTACAAATTGTAAACTTTAATAAAATTTGCTACACTGGCAAGCAATTCCTTAATCTAAGAGGGACACTATTTTAAAACACACGTTAAATGTAAGACCTCTAAAAAAATAATTACCTACTTGTCTTAATTGCTTCTTTTTGCAAACTATTATCTGACAGGTATGGGAGATTACAAACGATATACCGAAGATGTTGTTAATATTGCTACCTGCTGCGGCTTGGTCGGTGCCTGTGGGGTAGTGGCGCGAGGGGTAGTGCGTGAGGCAGTGGTAGCACGTGGGGCAGGCGGTAGACGCCGAGCTGGTCGAGGCGAGCGGGAGCCGCGCACGCCGGCCCGCGCCGGGGCAGCGGCCGCGGCATGGCCGTGGGCCGCGCCGGCGTCACCTTGGCGGCACTGTCACGCGCCTCGAACGTCATCACACACGCCGCCACCACAATGAAGCCTTCATATCAATCATAATAAAAAAAAATATATAAATCTGTAACATTTAAGTTGTTTTAGTTCTGCCATTGTGAATATTTTTTTGAGTAAAGAATAGTAAAGATAGTATCTAGAGTCTAGTTATATTTCTAGAATTAACAGGTTTGTTCTTGGTTAAGAAGACTCCACCTAAACTTTGTGCCTTATTCAGTAAGTTGCCACGATGAGCGCTAAAGATCAAGCCTTCTTGAGTGAAAAAACTAATTCTGTAGGTAGTTAAGTAATTTATCTAAAGTCAGATCAGTATCGGATCTTTTACTAGTAGATTTAAAGCGAGTTTTGTTACCGCCAAATCCCATGACGATAGGTCCGGCGTATGACAGGTTGTTGAGGTGGAAGCCGCGCGCCTCGTCCTTCACGGACACGGTGGAGTTGCCGCGCACCTCCTGCGCCACCGACAGCGTGTCCGCGTAGTACCCTGGAAAGTTACGGCGCATTTGTGTAGAATGTGTTTGTTTTCTTTCAGTAGGTTTTGATAATGTGGTAACTATACAAATTTTAAGGGGAATGTAGGACGAGGCCAATCTAACTAACTTGTGCTTTCGGCTAAACCTAGGACCCGATTTTGGTAAACGCATTTTTATAAAAACTTTTTTTCATGAGTCCTGGAATCCCAAAATGTTACTACTTAAATAAGTTCCTCTTTGCAGCGATACCGAAATCCACATGGATATAGACGTATCATGAAAGTAATCCATAAAGTAAAACATAAATCGACAAAATAATACCACACATAATTTCATTCCTTTACAAAGTCATGACAATCAGAACATGGCATGTGGGCCGACATGCAATGTTATGTTTAGCAACAAAGGCAAGCGGCGGTCGTGTGATGAGGTTTCATCAATAACTGGCGGAACACGAGTGGACGAGAGTACCGGAGGCTGCAGCCGGAAGCGTCAGCCGAGGAACGCGCGCCCGACGACAGGAAACGCTGCCTACCCGCACCACACACTCAATTGCATCAAGTGTAGATACGCGGTAACCGTACATGTATATTTAGTGTTGTTGTCGGGATATGTTTAGCTCTGTATTGGGAAAGGTAGGTCATGACACGTGATGGCTTGTTAATATAAAGGAATTCGAGTGTACTGTTCAGATTATTTTATGTGTTTGTTTTATAATAACTTAAAATCGTATGATTAAATTGTAGTGCAGGGCACTTGTCGGGTTGCCTCTTTATCTTTTACTTCTCAATTCTCTTTTAACTATTTACGAACGACGAACCAATGATGAACTAAAACCATTTCTTTTGAATAAGTATAATGAGGTTTGTTACCTATGACCGCCATCGCCGCACCGAGGAGCATCAGCAACAATCCAGCCGAGAGCGCGCGACATGCGTGCCATAAACATTGCGAGCTCATCTTGCCCTTCACCACCTAATTACACAAACATATGAATGAATCTTGTATCAATCAGCTCAGGTTATTAATTACTTACAATTAGTTCTCTATGTAATGTTTACTGATTCCCCATGGGTCATAAATATTTCAAATCGAACATCACTTCTGGAAGTGTTTGAAAATAACATTGTAAACTGATGTTGTTGGGTCTAAAAAGTTAAAGGCCGCAGTGCAATTTTAGGACAAAAAAGCGCAAATTTAACGATATAAGAATTTAACTATGAAGGATCGTATGATACGTAAGTCAGTTTCTATGGCCGGAAGGGAAAACTTTATTTATGTTATAAAGTGGTTTCGGATTTTATTTTTTTTGCACAGATACATAAAACAGCTATTGCCGCAGTTGCTGAGCTATGCTAAATATAGACCTTCCACACTCGCATAATATGCTTGTTGTTAACAACGTGGGAGAAAGAGATGAGCGCATTGTTTTCTTGCGCGCCTGTCACGTACTTGACACAAATTCAACATATACGTATTCTCACATTTTGCCAAAATGTAATATGCTCTATGTATTAGCAACATGTAGAATTATCTTTTATGTTGTGATCAGTGGACATGGCCATAAAAGAGCAAATCAAAAGGCTTTATGATCTAAACATACAAATACACATTGAATGAGTAACATAATGTTTATCTCGATGGACATATATTTACATAATTTGTTATGTCTGTCTGAGCATCGGAGATTATGGTAACTGAGACGTTAATTGACAGATAAGTTCATTTTGTAGTTTATTTATTTTACGGTTGATACAGTGTTAATCTCATCCTAAACGACGTTTGAATAGATGGTAATCATTTTAATGTATTCAAAGATCAGAGTTCATCGAGCAACAAGTCCTCAGCCAACTGTTGAGTTCCAGCATCCAGCGATTATTCCACGAGCTGATTACGGTACACTAATTGGAGTCTGGGGTCTAGGCAGATGGCTAGGCATAGGATTTGAGACAGATGTGACGAAGGATTGGGGTCAGAG
The DNA here is from genome assembly GCF_003590095.1 of Trichoplusia ni. Classification (NCBI taxonomy): domain Eukaryota; kingdom Metazoa; phylum Arthropoda; class Insecta; order Lepidoptera; family Noctuidae; genus Trichoplusia; species Trichoplusia ni. Next base: position 13,362,563 of record NC_039478.1, on the reverse strand, counting down.
AGGCGGGCGGGCCGATCCGTGGCGGAGGCTACCTGGACGTTCCAGGTGGCGCCCGAGGCGGGGTGGGCGCGCCGCAAGGGCCCCGTGACGCTCCGAGCGCGCCTCATGCCGACTGCCGCGCCGCGCGCCGCCTGCCGCTCCGGAGCCTCGGACGCTGCGCACGCATGCAGCCTCTCAGCTCCCGTCCACCTGCGTCCTAATTCCGTTAATAAAAATTACGATGCTTGAGAATTGTACAGATGATGCTTAAGACGTAAGCCATTCGTAACAGAAATGATTAATGATTGAAAGCTTACGGTTAGCTGATCAAAATAACCATTATTTACAGAATTTTTCTTATGCAAAGTGGTTCATTCCTTGCTATTATATTGATTTGATAAATATACAGATCGATCAGGTAGTAGGTATAATTAATAAAATAATGTTTGTGATTTACGGTGTAATAAAGTGCGATTGATGTCGCCAACACGAACACTGTGTTGTTTGTTTGTTGGGTAGCAAATTGCATGACAATACATCACCCGCAGTGACCAAAAGTTTGTCCGCTGTAACGTCAATCAGATGCTGCGGTTGTGTAGATAAAACTGTTTTAATTTAAATATTGATGCTTTTATTATTTCAAGATTGGGCCGCTTCGTTCTTCTCGACAAGGAAAACAATCGATCAAGCGGTTAATTTCTGCCTACTGAGATGAGAGTCATCAATATGATATTTTTTTTAATAAAGCATTGCTTGCGGTATTAAATTTATTTAAACTCTACAGTTTTAGTGAACTATCTATGTGCCTCTGGGGAGACGAATATCTCATCATAAATCGTAATTATATCCTGATAATATCTTTCACGACAAAACTTTTACACAACGAAATTACTTATAAAGTGGCTGAGGTGTAGTTCAGTGACCTAACTGTAGTGTAATTAACGCATCCAAATTCTCTATAGAACGAATTTTAGTAATGCAGTGTAAGGCTAAAACGTCAAGTTAGGGAGTCAACTCGCGGGCTACAGAACCGCAACACGAGAGTTACATTAAACTTTAGAGCCGCAATCATACGAACATAACGACTTCAACCATACTTCCTCAGTGTTATTATTAACGCGGGCGACTACGTCAAACGCGAAAACACTTTTAAATGAATAAAAGAGAGGTAGATTAGGTTTCTGCTTTTCAATAATGTAATCTACGTAAATGATTAAAAAATGATCAGTCTTGGAACTCGTAATAGTGGGCTGAATCATGTGTTTTGTATGATAGCTTTCAGCAGCACTCTACCATTAACTAAGGCTATAATATCATTTCCTGGGCGTATCGTAAAAGTAGGTTCTTGAAGAAATAAAATTTTCCTATCGTTTTCATATTTTCATAAATTACTCTACTTTAAGTTCGTGTCCTTCACAAATCATGTAAACTGACAGAAGTGGCAGAAGAGGAAAACACTTTTCAGAGACCTTTTTGATTAGTCTTATCTTTAAAGTGTTCTTAAATATTGTTCATCGGTTTTTCTTGAAAGCTGTGGTAGAATTTCCGTATTATTATAGTACCTTCGGCTATGGTGCGAAATACGAAATTAATTGATGGTTGACGATTGTGCATTTGAAAGACGTGTCCGGCGCGGCGGTGATATTCGTAACGGGCTAAGCGTGTGCGGGCTGCGGGGCGGCGGAGCTGGTCGCGGTGGGGGTCGAGACGCGGGCGGGCTGTCACGTGGAGCTCGGGGCGCCGGCGCGGCCGGGCCGCCCGGGTCTCGCGCCCGGCCGAGCTCGCGGCGCGGCATTCCCCAGCCGGCAGGCGGCCGCCACGCTATGCGCGCCGACACGCGAACACACGCGCGAGCCGCGGCTCGCCGCTCTCCGGGGGTAGCGCCCCCAGCTCAGTGCGAGGGCCGCGTCGCCGGCGCCTCCGCGCGCTAGCCGCCGGTGTATGGTGGAGCGCGCCAGGCGGGGGGCGGGGAGGCCGCTGGCGTCGCGCAGGTGCGGCCCGCGCCCGGCCCGGGGCCGCATTCGCAGCGCGCGGAGGCGCGGGCACGCCGCGGCGCGCGCCCGCCCGCCTCGACGCGCTCATGGAGCCGCCGTGGGAGCTCGAGCTGGAGCTGCGGCGGCACATCGAGAACTGCGCCTGCACCTGCGACCACATGGGCTACGGGAACTATATGGACTACCAGGTGGCGCCGGCGGCGCACGCCTGCCTGTGCCGCGCGATCACCTCTCCGCACGCCCACGTACGTGTTGTTACCTCGCGCCGGCCGCGCGCGCCCTCCCCGCATGACCTAGCCCTGGTCCGCTAGGGATCATCTCCTCGCTGACTTGTTTTGTGTTCGTATTATGTCATTTCAACTGCATAACGTAGTTAACGGTTACTAAGTACCTACTTGTGATTTATGTAACACTATTTGTTGTATGTTGAAGTGAAGTTAATATAGTTTATCACCCAATCACTCATCCATTTTGTTTTATTTTGATTTACGTTTCCATTTCTTTGATGCTATATTTTCGTTTGTTCGTAAGTAAACATCACGTCGATTTCAATCTCTAGAAAACATGCTCTAAAACTGAAAACAACATCAATGTCCTTGACTCCCCAATAGTACCTACCTACAGTGATTATAAGATCTTAGTCTTTACTCTAGATAAATAAACCTAGGGTATTAGTAAACCTATATTGAGGTGAACAAATATGTGACCTGTTTGACCCTTAAGAGATATCTTAGCGCCAGCCACTTTTCATTAAATTTGCGTCTTGCGTATCCATAACAAGGCTACTAAAACCAACTTAAAAATGCGACGACAAAAATACATTGATTAGTTTTCAAATTCGCAATGAAAGCCTACTTCGCTACTCGGATTTGAGAATCTGGTAAATGAATATCAGGTTACAATCAAAACTCATTCTTATGTGATAGTACTTAGACATGTTTTCCCGCAGCTCCATTCTAATTGAATGGCTCGTTAATTTCCTTTGGAGCTGGAGTTTTCTTCCGGTGTAAAAGTAAGGAGAATTCTAACCGGATCTTAACTTCCTCTTTCTGGGAATTATATTACACCATGTACCTCGAAATATTCTGTTCGGCGATAAGTATATGGAATTAAAAACACAGGAACCGCCATAATTTCATAAAGGAGGCTGGAACTTCTATAAATCAACAAAGGAAAATCAGTTATTGCTATCAGATTGATCTTTACACGGAATATTACTTTCAGCGTGCGGCTTGAGCGGTGCACTTGACTTTTATATTAATTTTTACAGGGTTTGCAGAAGACTTGCCCTGTTTTCAACTGTATGTTGTTGGTAGTCTCTTCATTGCAAAAAGTATTTACTTAGAACAGGCTTTGTCAAATTGACTACCATTATTTAAATGCTTAATTAGAAGCTAAATGAAAATGTTTGTCGTCTGGTGTGGTGGGTCGTAACCATACTGTAGCAAGTTTTTATAAATTTTGAATATAATTGTGGTACCTGGCCGAAATAAATAGGACTCAGCATGTCACTCACATTTTTAAATAGGATGTATTTTTTTAATCAAATCCATTAAAAATCACTTTACACCACTGCAATGATAAAGACTATTCAAAAAATATCGTACTAAGTAGATGCGTACCTAGATTAAATTCCATGACTTACTCTTAAAATAGATTCTTAAATAAACTTAGAAGTTACTTGCTACAAGTTAATTACATTAACTACGCATTTACAAGTTATAAAAGCTATTCAGTTTCTTCACAAACCCTAGAAAAATAAGCGCGAGAAACTGCGCGACGTATATGGTTTTATTATAAAACTAAGGTGTCAAGAAGCCAGAAGTCCCTACTTAAAATTATACACGTGTACTCGAATCATGCTTGAATTACATTTTCGTTATTTACATTAATAGTCAGTCCTCAAACAGTTTTAATGCATTTTAAAGGTTTATCGTTTCCACACCTTAGAGTTTGTCTATATAATTAACTTGGGAGACACGCAAAAATAAACTGAATACTAAGATTTGAACAATTAGATTGATTTTTAAATACAAGAGAGCGTTATTTACGTGCTTAAGTTCAGTAATCTAAGCATCATATCATAATGGTCGGTGTGATAATTTTTAAAACTTACTTAACTGTGTAATAGAGTTTGCAATGTCAAGACTTAACATGCCTACATTGTAAATCTGTTGATTTGTATAAAAGTTGATTTCGTTCAACCTATACCTACTAGTTGATTGCGACGTGCCTACGAGTTTATTATACATTGGTGAGCGCATATTTCAAAGTTAGTTTCTTGACCTGTTCAGCAGTTTAATGAAGTCAATTTGTCAAGTTTTTATTAATAGGATTTGATCAAAGTAATGATCATAAAACTAAAAATCAAAATATAAACCTTTTTTTTTAAATCAGCATATACCTAATAAGCTTTAAATAAACTTAGTGTAAGGTACCTACCTTACTAAAGATCATGCTTAATGCAATTTCACAATTCGATCGGGCGGTTAAGAGTTTTTCTAAGAAATCACATACTTTCTGCCAAGTTAAATTTTTTAACGACACTTATGAAGAAAACTTAAAAAAGGAGTCTTATTCAATCCATTGATGATGCAAGCCATGTTAGTACATTGTTAAATACAATAGGGTATCTGACGAAACATATCCAGAAGCAGGGGCGGATCTATTTAAAGGCTTTTTGGGCTGCAGCCCAGGGCCCCGCGAATACAGAGGGCCCCCAACCGAACTGAAACCAATAGACGATATTGTCAATAATAAAAATTATCTAGAATTTTAAAAAATCCGATCATTAGGTTGGCAACACTGCGATCAATCAACCCGAGTGCGCATCTATCAAATGGAACGGGGAATTCCCTGTCGCTTGTTTTCAGTCGGTGTATTCCGTGTATAGTAGTGTCTATTACTGGGGACTTCCCTCCGCTTATCGCCCGACGCAATTTTGTTATTTTTCCGCACTTCTGCTATAGTCGACTATATTAACGAATTGACTTTGTTATTGTTAGAAACGTTTTAGTGCGTGTGTTTAGTTTACTAAGTAATAGATAACTTAAAAGTTATAAGGAACGGACCTTTCTTTTAATTTACTAAAATTGAAAGTCTTCAGCATAACTAGACTTCCTGCTTTTAATAGGCAGTAGGTAAGTAAAAAGAATTATAAAACATGACTTTTTATTTCAGTTTTCAAAACTAAATGAATCAAACTCGTTCGATATTTAATTATAATTTGTGAATTGCTACACTCATTACAAAGTAGGTATTAAAATTAAAAGTTCTATCCAGTTCTTTGTTTATTTTCAGAAACATATCTTATTTTACAATATGTCTGCTAGAAAATATAAAAGTGGAGCTGAAAAAAGAAAATTACAGTTTAGTCGAGAACAAGAAAGAAATAAATGCGCAAAAATTGAAACTTTTTTTAAATCGGAACATATAAACGCGAATGAAATAGCTATAAATCCATTAAAAAACGTAAAGGAAGGTATTTTATGCGAAGAGAATCTAACCGATGGCAGCAAAAAATCGCAAAACGAGGAAAAAAATACAAGTGATGAAAATATGCAAGATTTTGAAAACCAGAAAAAAATACCAACGATGAAAATGTGCAATATCTTGACTTCCAGCAACCCTCTGGTTCCTCTGAAAATGAAATTGGTGTTCAGCAAAAGGGAGGTAATACCGAGACCGAGGTGGAAAGAAATTTAGAAAATATTAAGTTTGAGTTTGAGAAATATGTTGACGTGGGCTTGTGGCCAGATTTGCTGAATAATGATTTTATTAATTTCGTCCTCTCACATAAAATGACTGACTTTCAAAATAAAGATCCGAAGAATATATATTCAGCTTCAATGAGGAAATATAAAGAACAAAACAGATCTTTTTCAAATAGGTATTTCACTAGAAAAATGAAAAATGGCCAATTACTGGAAGGATCTTGGTTATGTTATTCAAAAAGAGTTGGTACTGTTTTTTGTTTGACTTGCAAACTTTTTTCTAAAACTCCTTCTCAATACACAACCGGATTTTCGGATTGGAAACACATAGGATTTTGTTTAGAAAATCACGAAAATTCTAATGAACATAAGAATTCAATGTTAGTGTGGTTGACACGAAAAGAAAATAAGTCTGTTTTAGACAAGCAGCTTCAGGAGCAATAAATAAAGAAACAGATATTATCACAATGTCCTAAAACGGGTTATTGCAGTGCTAAAATTTTTGAGTATAAGAGGCTTAGCACTTAGAGGTTCCGAGGAAGTATTTGGTTCTCCACATAATGGTAATTTTATGGGTGCTCTAGAGCTATTGGCAGAATTCGACCCATTCATACGTGAACATATTGAACAACGAGAGCTGCGACCGAACCCTGTAATATCATATTTATCAAAACAGTATATGAGGAAATAATTGAGATTATGGGTAAACAGATAATTAAACAAATTATAACTGAAATAAATAACGACGACACAAAGTATTATTCAATTATGATGGATTCAACCCCAGATCTGTCTCACGATGACCAACTTGCTATTGTATTACGATACTGTTTTTGGGGGAAAAGTGTATGAAAGATGTGTATCTTTCATTAAAATTAGTAGTCATACTGGCTTATATTTATTTAATATTCTACAAGCCTTTTTGGAAACAAATGGACTACTACCGGATAATTGCAGGGGACAGTCATATGACAACGCTGCTAATATGGCCGGAGTCTACAATGGTGTACAAGCACTACTAAAAGAAAAAAATAAATCCGCGGATTACGTGCCATGTGCTGCGCATTCCCTTAACCTAGTTGGTCAAGAATCCGTGAAGGTTGCAACCGAAATTGTAATTTTTTTTGGAATAGTGCAACAAATATACGTTTTTCTTCTCTGCTTCGACCCATAGGTGGGAACTGTTAAATCGTGAAACAAAACTAAAATTTACGTTAAAAAGTTTAAGCCAGACCAGATGGTCTTGTCACTTTGATGCTGTCAGAGCTTTGAAAAGTAATTATGATGGCATTATGAAAATTCTCAATAGTTTCGGCGAAAATGACGATGAAAAAGTTGATTTCCGAAAAGAGGCACGAAATTTATTTAATAAACTGGCGAAACTAGAAACTGCAATTTTGATTGTTTTTTGGGAAGAAATTTTGGAGAGATTTAATCTAGTTAATAAAAAAGTACAGAGCCCTGGTTTAGACATTGGTGAAGGCAATAAGTTAATTGTGTCATTAAAAGAGTTCGTGAAAAACATAAGGCAACAATCAGATCAGAAGCTAAAGGAATACGAAGAGAAAGCTAAAAAATTAAGTACTAGTGTGGGAACAGACTACAGTGACATAAATAAGAGACGCATTACTTTGAAATTTTCAGATAAATCTACAGATAAAGTCTCAGTGAAATGCGCAGAAAAATTTAAAAGAGACACGCTTAACGTTGCGTTGGATAAGATGATTATGGATTTAAATAATAGAAGCCAAGCCTATGAGACCTATAGCAAAAAATTTAAATTTTTAATGGATTTGCAAGACAAAAATCAAGAACACATAGATATGGAAAGTGTACGTAATATTATTGATTATTATCCAAATGACGTAGACGAACATTTAGTGAATGAGTGCATTCAGTTGAAATCTTACTTACTGCAATCTAAGACAGAGTCTTACACCTCTTGCAGTGAAATTTTTTGGCTAATTTATGAAAAGAAACTTGTTGATGTTTTCCCAAACTGCTATACTATCTTAAAGATTTTTTTAACGATGCCGATCACTAGCTGTGAAGCGGAGCGTTCTTTCTCCAGGATGTCGTATATAGAAAACAAATACAGGACAACAATGTCGAACTATCGACTAAATCATTTATCAGTTCTTTCGATAAATTGCGATTTAACAAAGGACCTACAGTGCGATGACCAAATAAAAGAATTTGCAGCACAAAAATGCAGAAAGGTTGCTTTATAATTTATTTAACATAACCATTTATAACCCGTCAATTTCTTTTGCAATAAATAATGTTTTAATAAATAAATAAAATTTTTGTTTTCCTATTTTCTTCCTGTACTTAACATATATTACATTACATATACCTACATCACTACAGAAAACAGTTTCTTGTCAAAAATGGCAATTAGTTGAGTAATTAGGTAGGGCCCCTAAGCAGTATTAGCCCAGGGCCCCACAAATTCAAGATCCGCCTCTGTCCAGAAGTGAAGACACTTGCCAGTAAAAAAAGTGTACTGGCAACTACAAGTCACACGGGATTTCAATCCACTGTAAATTCTTCGCTTTTTTATTTGTGATACAATAAAAATACGTATTTAATATTTTTGGAAACATATCTGTCAATCGATTGTATTGAAATATTCGAACACCCTCTTATACCCGTTACACGATACTCATAGACAATCTTAGGATCTCTTTTCATATTGTGTTTTATCACAAGCGTAACGACAATCTTAATTAAATCACGGATCATGTGAAGCAACCTGGTTTAAACCCGGTCGCTCATCATAATCCCTTGTCTCTCGAGTCTGAGGATTTCGACTCATCTTGAAACTAGCTTGTCACGCCTTCGCCCCGTTCGCCAATTATCTCGGTGTTAGACCACACACTTATGTGCACAACGTAGAGCTTAATAGGAATATGTAGGGAACATAATATTGTGATTAGTTGTACCGCTTATGTGTAAAGTTTGGCTCTGGTACCTAAATCTTTTAATTTTTGGGACCAATTCATGATTAATTTTCACTCATTTGGTATCTAAATATAGCATGTGTGTTTATAGTATCAAATAATATCACACTCGTTTTACACCTCATTTTAGTAATTTGCCGGTTATTTTTCATTTTACAATATGTAAGTCGATCCTACACACCTACATACACGTTTCACATATATGTCCGCTCACTGCATTGCCCAACATACCTAATACTTTTAGTGACCTTTGGGTTACCCCATTTTGGTCGACGCTTGCCAAAAATCTGGATTCCACATTCTCTTTGCGCCACATCCGTGAACAAAATAACAAAAACAAGCTTTAAATAACACAAATCGTTTTGTATTTTTTATTTAAATACTGTGTGTTTAAACACTTCTTTCGTAAAGGGAAAAGGTATTGCGATAAAATGAATAACACAACAGGTTGATCTGCATTATATATTTAAGTGTCTATTTCTAGCAGACTCTTTCTATAAGCAACCATAATTTGAATGGGCAGTTTGTCTTGTCTATATTGCTAGACACCACCTTTGAGTTACTAATTGATCTGACTGAAAGCTGACTAATATACCACAAATTAATTAATAATGTGGAACTTTGCTTCCCTACCTTGCGGTATAGTGGTTTCTAAAGAATAGTTTTAACTAGTGAACCTCTATCTATCACAAAATGGTAATTACCGCATGTGCAAGGCTCGGCGCGGCGCACCGCCCGGCCGCGTCCGTCGTGGTCAATGCGGTTATCAACGCTCCGCGCCGCCCGGCCGGGCGCTGCAACGCTACTGTTACGCGGATTAACATCTTCCTACATGTAGTACCGTATGTCAACTCAGGATTTAATAATTTTGTTCTACATGTTACGTTGAAGAGAAATGTATTCGCATTTTATGTAACAAATCATTAGATACTAAAACCAGATCTACTCGAAGTGTTATATTGAAACCTACCTCCAAGAACCACCTAGTATTGCTGCCTTAGCTCGATATGTAAGCACTGCTAACTTAAGGATGCTTATACCTGTACCCAAGCTAAGATAAACAATGGAAAACTATTCATACATATACATCTATCCATATGAAATCGAGGTACATTTTAAAATGAGTCACATAGATATGTTTCCCCTATTTTCTAATAGGATGGGCGCGCTATCAGGGAAGAAAAGTTTAAGTAGTCTTACAGGTAAGAGGCCGAACCAAAAAGGAAGGAAAACATCAGATATCTCTTCCTTAATCATGGCGGGTAAAAGGCGTACCTCGCTCGCCGTTTTTAACAAATATTTTCCTGGAACCTTTTTATGAGTTCCTTTTGGTATACTTAGGTATTAGGGGAAACTTGACGTTGAAAATATAAATATCTTATTCACGCATCGCTGTTTATGTATAGCCGGCATCACAGTGGTCTCTCGTTTACTTAGAACTTTTATCTTTCCGGTTGTCAGCTCGCTATTTGCACTGTTTGAAACAGACAATCCATATTGAGATATCGATCTGTGCTATCTTTGTAGAACATTAGAGCAGTCGTGTGGTCATGAGGGTCGGCGTGGATCAGCTAATTTTAAGGGATGACCTAGTTGAAAAATTCGGTCATCCAAAAGAGAATTTACTCAAAACAATGACATTAGCAACGACCGTTTAGAAGTATTTTGGTATAAATCATTAATAACAGGGGCCTTCCGTTTTTTGTTCATATTATGAATGTTTGGATGCAAATTGCACTAGCTCCTGTTGTTATTTGAATAAACGAGACTCTACATTTCCTTTTTCAATAGTAACCTAGAGTTATTTATAGCTTACTATATACCAAGTAAGTAAAAGAAGTCTCGGACGTTATAAAATTGTCCACAGCTGCTTGGCAGGATAACTTGCAAAAAAAGATAGTAGGTACCCAGACTACCCAGTTATTAAGCATTTTGTTGGACACACAACGACTCTTAGAAAATAGATCCTAACCCTCGCACAATGCTTATTTATAAAACGAGCCCTTTTTAAAACACGGATCACTGAGTTCAAAATTCTTTAGGTAGGTATAATTAGGTGGCATACCTAAGTGTAAGCAGTGCGGTATGACCCATAGATGATAAAGGTGAAACCGCGCTCGCAGCGTTTTGTTCAGCAATATTATTTATTGCAAAGCATCCTTCTATACTAAGACAGACAGCTTATCAGGGCCCCATTTCTGCTATTTACAATAGCCGATGAATGCTGTAGAGCTTATCTCTAGAAGACCTGGGCCTGTTAGTTAGTCGTGCCATGAGCTGACACTCAGTTAAATCGGGAAGACGATATTAACACATAAAAAGACGTTTGGGACATTCTTTGTAAGTGCAAGTAGCAAGTTAAGTATGCAAGTACCGTTTCTAAATATAAATTAGTAAGAGATGTAATTGATTCATATTCATATTATGCCCGATAACCAGCGGTATTATTTAAAACGGTAACCGCGGCCCTGGTACACAAAGGGCAAAATAAGGAAGAACATGAGTGGGTTTTAGTCAGTAAAAGTCTGACACTCCCTTCCGCTCAACCTAAAGCAGGAGAAGCCATTATTTTGATGAATTCTCATCCGAAGAAAAGAATTGAACTATAAAAAGCTATCTGTCTGTCTGTATCCATATTTCACGAAATAAAGGTTTGAATTTGAATTTGAACAAATAAAATACCGTAGTTCCAGAGTATGTAGGTATCTTATACTTTGGAATTAGTAATTTTGATTTAATTTTAAACCAGTAAAATAAGTAAAGTTTTGAATAATTCATATCACAAATTACACGATCATATTCAAAGAGAAAGCTATCAAAAAAACCACTTCCAACAAAATCTATTTTTAACAAGTAGGTATTTATAGAAGATATAATTAACCGCATAGAAAAATTAAACAAAATAAGTGTTGTCTAACAGGCTGTCATGTGTGTGATCATCACTCGGTCCACATAGCATCCAGGTCCGTGTTCCATAAAGGCGTCACGGGTGGCCGGCTAGTTGTAGGTGAGGTTACGATGGGGACGCAAATCTCACGCAACATTATGTCGTTGCGGGGTTCAGTGGGGGCACAGTTGGCGCGGGCCGTGGCCTGTGAGCGCGGCCGGGCCTCGCTCCGGGCCCGCGAGCCCGCTGTCTGCCATGCAGCGAATCGATGCAGCTCCGCCCCCGCACCTGCTTCGCCCCGCCGACTATGTTTTGACGATTTTACGCGCCTTCGTTTGGTAAACATTACAATCACCGTATTCGTAAGAGATTTATTTAATGTACATTCAAGTTTTAAAACTCTCTTTAAAATAATAAAAATCTCATATTGTTAGTTTAGCAGGTTGACAACTACGTTAAATCATTTAACTTTTAAAATAAACTAGTCTATTCTTCTCAACATTTCGTATTTAGGTTACCACACCACAGTTTGATTATAAGTACGTAGATTAAGGTTGTTCGTTATTCTGATATTAATATACCTACTACAAGTAAACGTCTAACCCCCGGGAGAAGGTCGAACTGGTTAAACTATATAAAAGATTGGTAAAATAGCTTACAACAAACTTTTGTTTTTTTTTTATTTAACAGAAAAAATACCTATCGTTTTTTTTAATATAGGTATTTACGTAGTGCCTGGTTAGGTAACCATCTGCATTATATACTAAAATTACAATTACAGCTCAGTTTTGGGGGTTTGTTTAGCGCTAAGCTTACCTAAACTGCTAGTACTCGTAACATTACCGTAACCAATTTGCAGATATTTTGTTGCATAAAATCCTTGTTTCCTATTTCAACGGGGTACTTATTTAATATGGGAATTTAGGTACTTTACATTAAGTGGATGGCATTTGGCATTACGCAATCGAGCCATAATGTGTACCGTTAGTAATGGTTAAGTATAGCGGTTTACCAGCTTTGTAAAGGCAGTCACTCTTTATGGCTGATTCGTTGTTCAAAATAATACCGATCAACATATGGCCGTGAGGACTGGAGCTTATATACTCGTAGCTCTTTTTGTATCATATGATACGTGAGATCCCGACTGGTGTTTACGGAAAATGACTCTTAAAAGTCATCATTTGCGAAATCATAATAAACAATACGCCAAATAATTTTCAATCTATGATTAAGATCAGCTGTAAATTTTGAGTTCCTCTCGTACAGAGAGGTAAGTTTCAGTTAAGATTTAAATCCAGGCAAATGGGTGCCTTCGCGCCAGTTCTCTCTGTAAATGGGTCAGAAGCTATTCAGGCTCGCCCTGCGCCCCTCCCCCCTTCAGACTCATCCCCTAACTGTGTGTGCCCCTTGCATAATTGAACACGCGGCAAATTATTGTCACGCCTGAATCGACTGATATGAACGCTTGACAATATGCTCTGCTGAAATCACTGTAAAATAAACCTTTTCAAATTTGCAGCCGGGTTTTCGTACTGAATATATATATCCATCGTTCTTATATAGACGTTTTATTTCTTTATTTTAATTTCATGTGATTTACGTACGTATCGTATTTGAATAAAATTACTTTAATAAGATTATAATAATGCTGTAAGACTTACTTATAAGATCTCATGTGTGTGTAATGTGTAGGCATATCCGTTTAGCTAAGCCTGATGCCGCAACAACGAGAATGTGTCAGTCACTTTAATCCATTGTTATTTAACCGTCTCGCGTCTGCAAGATTATATGTAATCAGGAAACACGATGTGTGATAAAACAGACGAGAGCGGCGTCGTACCTACTAAATAACTTATTAAATACATTCACCATGTAGTATCTAGTGTTCTTACTTAATTTTTCACTTTCTAATTTATTTTAGATAAACTGGACTCTTCGAGCAATTTATTAGGAAAATGCCTCAAATTTACTCCAATTTCAATTTATACATCGGCCATTGTAAATAGCGGATTGGGGACTTATTTAGTAACGCATGCTGGCACTTCATTACTTCGCCTATAGTAGATAAGTAGTAAGGTCTTAACAATTCGACAAATTAAACCTTACTGCTTAACATTAAATTGGATTCCATTGTAGTACTTAATCCTGTAAAAAAAATAGATAGGAAACTACGACTATAAAACAAAGCTAGAGACGCGCCTAATTATTGTTTAACCGAATACCGAATTGTATTCGGTTTAACCGTTACTGAGCCGCATGTTGCTGATTTATTTATTCGGATAACCATTTCATTGTTTTGCCTCGTAATAACCGTTCTAACACATCCAAGTACAAATCAGTAAAAAATTCAATAACCGAAATTTGGAAACTTTACTTTTTGAATAAAAAAGAATACAGTTTTATTGACTGTCATTTAGTATTTTTATTTTTTTCTCAACCTAGCTAGCAATGCGGATACCATCCGTATGAAAATGCCTCAGGGTTCCTTTTGTTTATTTTGGGAGATATTTTGAACTTGTGATTGTGGTAGTATTAGGTACTACCACAATCACAAGTTCAAGCCTTTATAAAAATCAAATAAATCATATAAAGGCTTGTTGAAGGTATTTCAATTTTGACGTTAAGTTACACATGGGAAATATATTTTAATTTGTAGGTAAAGTAAACTTGATATTTTTAGTCATTTTGTTTAAAGTATTTATTTTGGGTTACAACACAAGAAGTTGGATTTTTTTTATTTATACATCTTAATAAATCAAAAATATTCTGCATCCGTCGAATTCTCTGAATACAAAACGAATGTTCGGCACATCTGTAGTAAAACGAAACCAAATCATCAAAACAAAAGAATGGTTTTATTATTAAATTGTTTTTTTTTATAATAATAATCACTGTTCAATATATTATCGGTAATATTACTAACTTTGTGAGCACAAGCTTGTAATTAATCTGAATAATCAGAGTGTAGTTCTTTGTTTTATAACTTCTACTCGACGCTGCCCCTCGCACACGTGCTATTTGCGTGAAATAGAAGGCTGAATTCCTAATAAGACACTGATCAATCATCATTTTTCTTTTTACAGGCTGCAGTGCCAGAAGGAATGACATTTTCGGGTCCGCTGCCGGATGTAGCCGAAAGGTGTGGGCGCTGGGCGCCTGACTCCCTTTCGGCCTCGGCATCGGGCAGTTCGGATGAAAAGCCGACACCGCGTCGACCACGGTGGCGGATCGCTCTAGCTGCACTCGTCGTGCTGGCCGCGCTCGGTGCTGCTCTAGCGTTGCCGCTCGCACTTGGTGGCGGAGGACGAGCCACTCCGGAACAGCGCCTCACAACTGTCCGCCGAATGCTACGAGACTCACCTTTAGTAGATGGTCATAATGATTTAGCATGGAACGTTCGGAAATTTTTACATAACAGAATAGGCGACTTCAATTTGAGTGCCGGTCTTGACGGAATTGAACCTTGGGCTAAGTCGCGCTGGTCGCATACGGATATCCCACGGCTGAGACTCGGTCAGGTTGGTGCTCAATTTTGGTCAGCTTACGTGCCGTGCGGCGCGAGGGACCGGGGACGCTGTTCAACTTGCTCTTGAACAAATGGACGTTATAAAGCGCATTGTGGAATTGAATGCAGCGCACTTGGCGCTAGTGACCGACGCGGCGGAACTTCTGGATGCCCATCGCGACGGTCGCATTGCGTCTCTCATTGGTGTGGAGGGTGGTCACGCTCTTGGAGATTCACTCGCAGTACTCCGGGCGTTCTATCAGCTCGGTGCTCGTTACCTTACTGTAACACATACTTGCGATACTCGATGGGCACGCGCTGCTGGCACATCTGGAGGACTTAGCGAATTTGGACGTGCTGTCGTGCGAGAAATGAATCGTCTTGGTATGATTGTAGATCTTTCGCATGCCGGTGAAGAGACAGCACGTGACGCTTTAGAAATGTCACAAGCGCCTGTAGTATTCTCGCATTCGGGAGCCGCTGCCCTTTGCAATTCAAGTAGAAACGTTCCCGATGAGTTACTCCGTATGATTGCGGCGAATGGTGGAGTTGTCATGATAAATTTCTATGCAAAACTTGTGACGTGCGGGGAACGAGCAACTTTAGAGGACGTGGTTGCTCACATAAACCATGTGAGAAGGGTTGCTGGCGTAGAACACGTTGGTTTGGGCGCAGGCTACGATGGCATCGACGCGCCACCCGAAGGGTTAGAAGATGTGTCTCGGTATCCTCACCTGCTGGCAGAGCTGCTCCGAGACCCTGACTGGAGCGAGGAGGACGTGCGCAAGCTGGCGGGCATGAACGTGGTGCGCGTGTTGCAGCACGTGGAGCGAGTACGCGACCAATGGCGGCGCGCCGCCGTGCTACCGGGAGAAGAATCGGCGGGCGCGCGCCGCGGCGACTGCGTGTACGGGCCTGCGTGACGCAGGCTACGAGCCGCGCGTTCCCGCGGCCCCCCTCGTACTGCTCAATATTGACACTTGTTGAACGTAGTTATACATGTATATTAGTGTCCAAATGTGATTTAGCGATTAAAGTAATCTTTACCTGAACCTGAATGCACAAATTGTTTAGCTAAGGAGCCGCGCGCGCTGGGCGCTTCGTCTCGGCGTCGGCCGCGGTCTGCCCGCTGAACTCTTCTCCATCCATGCACTCGACTTCGTTGACGAAAGCCCAATGCGATCCGCGATTTATAATGATGTGAGCCATTGATGATATAAAAGGAATAATGTGTTTATAGAAAAATAAATATTCTTTATTTATAATAAGGAATTGTTTTATTTTTTGATATTTCGTAACCCGGAGCGACTGCCTATTTGACCTCCTCAACCCAGTTACCTGGGCAACACGATACCCCTTAGTTAGACTAGTTGCCAGACTTACACACAATTTAACGTTCCTTCCGAAACACGGAGGAACTCGTTATGAAAAAGTTGTTCAACCATCTACGGAAAAGCTTAGCCAGGAGCTCCTCAGCAGGCATGTGAACTATTAAAATATGGTCGATATCAGTAATGTAAAATGTATGTAGGTATTGGAAGGTAAGTCAAATATTAAACCTACGTATCGAACAAAACCAATCTTGTCCACCATGCTTATATACCAACCTGGATGTTTAACGGTATCCAAGTTTATGTAGGTCTCTCTGCAAGTAGGTATCTTCCATCTGCAAGTACGTATCTCTTAAAAAACCTAAATCTTACCCAGTTACCCGAACTTAATATGCCGACTTCATATGCTAGCTGAGAGGAGGATAGGAAGCAAATAACGAACGAGTGGGATGCACGGGCTTGGGTTCGATCCCTGCATGAAACAGTATTTGTTTATTTATTTTTATTGGGACAACAAACAGTTTATGATATATCTACTAGCTAGGTCTAGAAAACATACTTCTTCGAAAGTAATCACTTATGTTATGTATTTCAACACAAACCAAGCATAAAATACCAGAAACGTGGAAATAAATATTATTTATTTCTCTATGGAATCAATGTCATTGACTCACACAAAATACCCACGAACTGACACTGCCTGAAATGAATATTGCCAAGTTTATGGATTTGCCCATCGGAAGGAAACTACGTTTTATAAAATAAATTTCTTCGTCGGCCATACTAGTAGTAAATCAAAACAGTAACACTAGCTCGAGCCGTAGTTGAGATATGCTAATTTGTTTAAATTGTTACAGCCGGCAATGTATTTTTTTTTAATTCGTGTTAGAGTTAAAATATTTTTACTACCCGTAGCCAATTTTATGGTGGGTAGTTCAGGGAATGTGAGGAATAAGATAGTATAAAATTTTGGCTTTCGTTGGGGGTTGCACAAAGTTTTTATTCTTTGTCCATATACTTTTTACTGTTTAGTTTTTAAATTCAAGGTTAGCTTTACGGGGTCTTTATCTAGCTAAATGGATCTTTAATTTAAAAACTAGCAACATTGACGCGGAACCAGCTGCTAGAAAACCTGTCACGAAGATGTCACTGTCACAGATGTCACTTACAATAATCTGGACTATTCACTCAAGCAGGACTGACGATTGAAGTGACTTTAATTGGAAATACATTTATTTATCAGTGCCGTTAACTAAAAATACTAGTGTCTTGAATAGTGGCAAAATAATCAGTGCACGGTATATGTAAACTAAGAAATAAATTAGTGCATATTTAAGGTAAGTTGTGCAAATAAATTAGGTACTCAGTATTTTGATTTCTGGGAAACTGTAGGTAATAAAAGTGTTTGTGTCCATCAAACGCATCTTGCACGTTAATTTCATAAACTTCCTCATATTGCATGCAGCGTTACCTTGATCGAAGATGGATCCCAAGCAAGGTTTGTTTGACGAGCTAAGTTTACGTAGTTGTTGGTGTTATTGATATCATAATCAAACACTTAAGAACAATCGCACGTTATTTATGTGAGTTTTGATTTATAATAAATTTGTTTATAGTATTGTCTTATATTTTGTGATCCTAAATTCGTGTTGCATCACAAGTAGGTGGTTAAATCAACCTTATTAACTGCCTCATTTAATAGTAACCTGTTTCGTAAGTGTTCACTTGTGATATATACATATTATATTTAGTTCATGTTCTAATCTGGTTTGTTGTCTAATTTATTTATATTATTTTTGTATAAATTCTTTGCAAGTTCTGGTCAAGGTTATCATGTTACTAAATCAGGTGTTTAAATATATTCAATATAAAAATAAAATAAGAGAAAAAGCAATTTTCTGTTTTCTTTTTCATAGAAATTAATGTTGCACACATTAACTTGTATGATATTATTAGTAACCAAATAGATCATTAATGAATTTTTGTGTTAGATGTTTCAACTTGCATATTGTTTGTAGATACATTTAATGAATCTGTCTCAACAATAATAGAGAGAAAAGTGAGAGGTTGGCTAAGTGGAGTGATAGACGACATGAGACGAAGTAGTCCAGTACAACAGTGGCTGGATTCTCTACCTGCTGATGCACAAGCAGAGCCAGAAACCTCAAGTGATGAAGTAAAGCCAACAGAACCAAAGTCTGATGACAGTAAAGCTGAGGAGTCAGTGACTGAAAACACAGTCATAGAGCCCAACAAAGATAAAACCCTGGCAGACGAAAGCTTAGATGTTCCTAATGTCAAAGAACCATGGAAGAGAAAATCACTTGACAGTGGATTGCTAACCAGCACTCCACAAAAGACAAATGTTAAAAGACTGCAAAGGGACCACTCTCTGCAGTCTGAAGTATATACTCCAAAGTTTAAGAACCCTTTGCTTAGAGATCATTCTCTCCAGGTCAGTGCAACACAACATTTAATATAGAATTTAAGTGCAACTCCTTTTTTGCTAATAATTTTTTTATTTGCAGTCAGACAATAGTGGATCAAGTGGCAGTTCAGTTTTGAATGTGTTGGGAGCTCGAAAAGTTGATGCAGAATCTGTTTTGCTAGCATTGGGCTTTGGACCAAGTGAAAAACAACAAAAATTACAAAGAATACCTGACAGGTTTTTAGCTCCATCAAAAGTTAGTTTTTTTATCTTTAATCAAAGCATGAATGGAAACCGGTTATGAAAAAGAAAAGATCTATAAACAGAGTCAGAAACATTTTTTAATTTTTGAAAATGATAATAAGGATACTTTCGAAATTTGAAGTAAAAAGATTTTACATTACAACACTAGACTGACTATTACAATTTACAATAATTGAAAACTGTTATGGTGTCATGTATAATTGAGCATCTGTAATAAATTATTTTTCTAGCTAAAAGGCATCAGCACTGAAGATTTTATAAAGAATGAACAACATTCAATGCGCATGCATGACTGTGGTATATTTGGATACAGGGGTCTAACTGGTAAGTCACAACTTTTGTGTTGCATATTTGCTTTGGGATAACAGAAACAAACCCATAATATCTTAACAAAATGTGTAGCTGGTGTATAGCTGGTGCTTTTATTAACAATTCATTGGAATATTTTGGTTTTAAATTAACTTAGTTAATGACTCAAATCAGAGGTCGAAAAAAACTAACAACCCCTGCTATATCAATAGTACTTCAATCATCAAACTGAAAGTTTTTGCTATGATTATTGCAATGTGCCTGGTACTAAAGATCATTAGGTAGGTAATAATTCAAAAGGGTCTGTTAACTATTTCATTACAAGAAATTCTTGATGAGCAGTTCAATTAGCACTACTACACAAGTGGCTACTGGATCGCAGTTGTTATCATATTGGACCTAATGACCTTATTCCGATGATGCTAATCTGTTTACAATTCTGCTTAGTCTACCGCAATACTGCGCAAATTGTGAAACATAAATACTGCAAATCACTCTGCAGTAGTTAAAGCATAATTTTCTCTATATTTCTCTATATAACGATTATTAAATTTTTGCCCAAACATCATTCGGATTTTAAAATGTGGAGTCATATGGGGATAAACATTATCTAACCTAACTGACCTTGAAACTCGGAACTATATTTGTTCATTGAATTATCGGGTTATATTTAGTTAGTATGTTAGTATTTATATTAAATAAAGTAATTAGGTAAGCTAAAGAGTCGAGCGGGAATAATGCTGCACTGTAGGAAAATTATTAACTTTTCGAATGCCACGTCGGTCACCTGTGACTGACGAACGAGACACCTCATTGTAATAGCTGACTCGCTGTTCAGTGTTAAGATAATATACTTGTGTATGTCCCGAATATCTTTAGCGAATCTAAACTATTAATTAATTAACCTTATTACCTAATTAGCGCTATTCTGGTAAATGGTACTAACAATGGTAACAATTTTAATAATATCACTAACAGACCACTGCACGCCTGTTTGCCGCTTTATGAAACCTGTTTCTCCGGGTTGTCATAGGTCATATCAAGTTCCAGAAATCGCAGTACAGTAAGTATCTAACTATATTTATTGTGGTGTCTGTGCTATACTTTATTCATTTTTGGACTAAGATAAAATAACAAAACGTGTTTTCGCGTTTATAGATACAATAGCTTTATTTGAAATATTACCAACTAACACAAATACTTTACTAATCTTTTTTAAACAGATAATAAAATGATGAAGGTGATATGCTTTAAAAAGGTTAAAAAGAGTTTTAACCAGGTCACAGCAGACAATATCAAGTATTTGTCATAGCAAGTATTTTCAGCAATACAGTTCAGTTTCTAATTTCAGGGAATCCTCATGTTCCACCGTCGACAATTGTAGCTAAGATAATTGGATGTATACTCCAAGATGAAGTGTGTCGTGAAGAGGCGTTAATAAAATCGAGACATTCTATAGCCGACATGCGATCTCAGCCAAACATTAATGCAATTCTCGCCGCGCGTATGCGTAACAACTAACAAATTTGACCTCGCAGAACCATGTGGGTATACGCGTTATTTATGCATATTTTTGTTAATTATTTCAATTGACTATTACCGTTTGTTAAATATTATGTTATTGTGCAATCATTATTATAGAATTCCAAAACTAGCTCAAATTTTCGCTCAAACATTGTGATTATGATTCCGTAGATATAAAATGAAATAGGTCGGTTTCTGAAAGGGACCGTCTATCTATACAAGGTGTAATTTATATAAAAAGCCGAAATTATTTGACCAATTAAGTACTCTCGGAGTTCTACAGCTTTACAAAAAGAGAAGGGAAATGTTGAGAACCACTTGCTGACAAGTCATAAGTGTAACCTAATTATCTTAACGATTAACCTTTTGATCGATCCTAGATATTGAAATAGATATGCCTTTATTAATCACAAGTCAAATCACTGATGGATTACCTTTATGAAGACAAAGCGTTTATTAATCAGTCAAGGTTAATGTTTATATATTTTAAATGATAATAATGTTTCTTCGATTGTGCAATAGAGTAGATGTAAGTATTGTTTTGACTTATTATAAGGAAAAATAAAATTGATGCATATGCATAATTTAAAGAATATCTTAAAATACTTAATTTTTATTAAAAAAAAATACATATGTTTAAAAGACACTATACATAGTTATCTATTACCTAAAACGTACTTTATTAGAAATCTTAAATATTATTCTAAAAATTAAAAGTTTGATAGAAATTTCTGAGCTTATTGTGTAAATATTTAGAGAAAGACCTTGTATTTTCTTAAATTTCATGTTTTCTCATAGCAACTTATTCGATAATGACCTGAATTGTACTTATTATCAAAATTGATTCTTTATGTCGAATATTAATATTTGTACAAAATTTGCAGGTAGATCTACTATTTTGGTCATATCAAACTTGCCTATTAGGTAAATTATACTACTATAATATATTTCTGTAATCTAAGTAGATTTTTGTCTTTATGAGGATGTATGAAAAAAGCATTTATCAGTGTTACATCGCTGTGACTGTTGCAAGATATTTATGACTAATATTTTAGTGAGCGGTTTAAAACCCAGAGCGACGACGCGAGTCGCTATAAAAAGCTAGCGCTATCTGTGTTGTACCGCTGTCCGATGTTCCTCAGTCTGCGGTTTTAACGGATGTTTTGATACGGACATCCGCATTAAGATAATACCTATTTTAGCTCTAAGGATGATCCGTTGCAGATAATTTTATTTTAATGATATTTACTCTAAGTTATGGGGCTTAGAGCAGTTCTGAGGTTTGTGCCTTAACTTTATGGGTACTTTAAAATGTAAATGCCAAATCATTCCTATATTCTACTACTACCTGCTGCTACTGATAAACAATTCACAACTCGTCGTTTTAAAAAAATACACAAATCTTGTAGAATTAAAAAAATATATTGATTCTTTCTTTATACTTATCATAAATAAATTTATTCAAAGATATTATATAGCATCAATCTCCCTTAATGTATAATTGTATATAAGATAGTTAATAGCTTTAACCAATCGATTACTTAAGGATTGAGAACAACATTCCTAGTCTGGAAGTAACAATGCGGCACTGGCATACTTTTGGACGCATTTCATTACTTACAATGCAATTGTCAAATTTTATAGAACAAATCTCTTAATGACTTTGGTGAGGTCTGATCACCTGACCAGACAGACCATCATCAAATTGTGATGTTGTTTAACCCTAGAAAGATAGTCTGCGTAAAATTGACGCATGCATTCTTGAAATATTGCTCTCTCTTTCTAAATAGCGCGAATCCGTCGCTGTGCGTTTAGGACATCTCAGTCGCCGCTTGGAGCTCCCGTGAGGCGTGCTTGTCAATGCGGTAAGTGTCACTGATTTTGAACTATAACGACCGCGTGAGTCAAAATGACGCATGATTATCTTTTACGTGACTTTTAAGATTTAACTCATACGATAATTATATTGTTATTTCATGTTCTACTTACGTGATAACTTATTATATATATATTTTCTTGTTATAGATATCGTGACTAATATATAATAAAATGGGTAGTTCTTTAGACGATGAGCATATCCTCTCTGCTCTTCTGCAAAGCGATGACGAGCTTGTTGGTGAGGATTCTGACAGTGAAATATCAGATCACGTAAGTGAAGATGACGTCCAGAGCGATACAGAAGAAGCGTTTATAGATGAGGTACATGAAGTGCAGCCAACGTCAAGCGGTAGTGAAATATTAGACGAACAAAATGTTATTGAACAACCAGGTTCTTCATTGGCTTCTAACAAAATCTTGACCTTGCCACAGAGGACTATTAGAGGTAAGAATAAACATTGTTGGTCAACTTCAAAGTCCACGAGGCGTAGCCGAGTCTCTGCACTGAACATTGTCAGATCTCAAAGAGGTCCGACGCGTATGTGCCGCAATATATATGACCCACTTTTATGCTTCAAACTATTTTTTACTGATGAGATAATTTCGGAAATTGTAAAATGGACAAATGCTGAGATATCATTGAAACGTCGGGAATCTATGACAGGTGCTACATTTCGTGACACGAATGAAGATGAAATCTATGCTTTCTTTGGTATTCTGGTAATGACAGCAGTGAGAAAAGATAACCACATGTCCACAGATGACCTCTTTGATCGATCTTTGTCAATGGTGTACGTCTCTGTAATGAGTCGTGATCGTTTTGATTTTTTGATACGATGTCTTAGAATGGATGACAAAAGTATACGGCCCACACTTCGAGAAAACGATGTATTTACTCCTGTTAGAAAAATATGGGATCTCTTTATCCATCAGTGCATACAAAATTACACTCCAGGGGCTCATTTGACCATAGATGAACAGTTACTTGGTTTTAGAGGACGGTGTCCGTTTAGGATGTATATCCCAAACAAGCCAAGTAAGTATGGAATAAAAATCCTCATGATGTGTGACAGTGGTACAAAGTATATGATAAATGGAATGCCTTATTTGGGAAGAGGAACACAGACCAACGGAGTACCACTCGGTGAATACTACGTGAAGGAGTTATCAAAGCCTGTGCACGGTAGTTGTCGTAATATTACGTGTGACAATTGGTTCACCTCAATCCCTTTGGCAAAAAACTTACTACAAGAACCGTATAAGTTAACCATTGTGGGAACCGTGCGATCAAACAAACGCGAGATACCGGAAGTACTGAAAAACAGTCGCTCCAGGCCAGTGGGAACATCGATGTTTTGTTTTGACGGACCCCTTACTCTCGTCTCATATAAACCGAAGCCAGCTAAGATGGTATACTTATTATCATCTTGTGATGAGGATGCTTCTATCAACGAAAGTACCGGTAAACCGCAAATGGTTATGTATTATAATCAAACTAAAGGCGGAGTGGACACGCTAGACCAAATGTGTTCTGTGATGACCTGCAGTAGGAAGACGAATAGGTGGCCTATGGCATTATTGTACGGAATGATAAACATTGCCTGCATAAATTCTTTTATTATATACAGCCATAATGTCAGTAGCAAGGGAGAAAAGGTTCAAAGTCGCAAAAAATTTATGAGAAACCTTTACATGAGCCTGACGTCATCGTTTATGCGTAAGCGTTTAGAAGCTCCTACTTTGAAGAGATATTTGCGCGATAATATCTCTAATATTTTGCCAAATGAAGTGCCTGGTACATCAGATGACAGTACTGAAGAGCCAGTAACGAAAAAACGTACTTACTGTACTTACTGCCCCTCTAAAATAAGGCGAAAGGCAAATGCATCGTGCAAAAAATGCAAAAAAGTTATTTGTCGAGAGCATAATATTGATATGTGCCAAAGTTGTTTCTGACTGACTAATAAGTATAATTTGTTTCTATTATGTATAAGTTAAGCTAATTACTTATTTTATAATACAACATGACTGTTTTTAAAGTACAAAATAAGTTTATTTTTGTAAAAGAGAGAATGTTTAAAAGTTTTGTTACTTTATAGAAGAAATTTTGAGTTTTTGTTTTTTTTTAATAAATAAATAAACATAAATAAATAGTTTGTTGAATTTATTATTAGTATGTAAGTGTAAATATAATAAAACTTAATATCTATTCAAATTAATAAATAAACCTCGATATACAGACCGATAAAACACATGCGTCAATTTTACGCATGATTATCTTTAACGTACGTCACAATATGATTATCTTTCTAGGGTTAAGTGACCTGATTCTGATATGTAATTTTGTTATTTTGCTCATTATATTAGGTACTTAATGATTGTTAAACTTTTATTATTTAGAGATCTGAGTATGTGTGGGATCAAAAATAAAGTAAAATTCCAGAAAAAATCAAAGCCCTGGATATGTTTGTTTTATTTTGTAACATTTAATTAACCACCTACATTTAATATTAGTTTAGCAATATCGTATCACCATAGCAATTAGCTGAGACAGTTGCATACATTTTCGGATGTTCTTTATTGGATTTAATAAAATGTCAACCTGTTATACCATCCTCCAAAAAGTTCTCTTCTAATGCAATATTTTCGAAATTCGTCAAATACAAACATAAATGCACAAAACGGCAACGCTAAAAACCACCTGCAATAGAAATAGTTTATGATGTTGGGCAAATCTGTTCCAATTTTAAAGTGGCTTAAATAAATGGGTTAATTACCATCTGAGCCGCAACGGATAGGTTCGGAAGAATGTATTAACATTCTTATTTATGTGTGAGGAGAAATTTATGGCATTTATCGAAACAGTTTTGGCGTCTTCTAGATTTCTTTTTACATCATTCCATGGTACAGATTTGTATTTGCTTATCTTGAACGTACTTTTTACTTTAGAAGGCATTGGCTGTTCGACATCTTTATTTTTTACTGTGTGTCTCACTAAACAATAGCGAGACCGTGAAAGTGGTACCTGAAGTACCGCATTTGTATTATTTTCTAAAGCCTTTTGATGGGACTGGTAAGTCATAGAAATTGCATTTTGTGTATTATAAATAGTTGATTTAGTTCTTGTTGATGCATTAGGATTAATCTCAGAAGTACTACTAGGTTTAATGAAATTAGGATTAACATAGATTTTGTTTTTAGTTTGTGTGTTACCCTGGGCATTTGATATAAGATATGAGAATTTTGGATTTACATGCATTATAGAATTGGAGGTAGAGCTATTTTGATGGCCTTTACTAAAATTTCGATTTACATAAACTTTGTTGCTACCACTGTCATGGGAATAAACACTTGATTTAGTTTGATGTTCCATTTTAACTCAAAGAATATTGAAAATACTTGTTACCACTTTTACAATTCACTGTATCAACTAAAAATGTTTTGGCGATTTTTCAATATTTTCATAAAACAATTCATTTAACTCTTCTAAAATACTTTCGAGTTCTAATTTCTTATTACCATTTACCCACAGGACACTCATATGAAATGAAGGAGTCTGAAACATAGAAGGTTTATTATTTACAATGTGTACTGAATATAAATTTCTATCTCATTAAAAATACCTATTTATTATTAGGGATAAAAAGCAAACTAACTTTTTCTAAAGAAAAATATTTTTTTGCAGATTTCTTTAAATATATTTTGGTTAAGTAAATTTGGCAAGTATATCACTAAAATCTTATATCATTTGATTTAAAAACATACCTCATAAAATGTGGGGAGTTGGAATTCATTCAACACACCATCAACCTTTTTAGTTAAGTTCAGTAAGTGCCTCTGTGTCAATGGATCAACATCAAGAGAAATAAATGTTCTTGAATTTTCTTCATTACAATATATTTTTCACAGCGGCAAAACCAAGATGAAAACTAAAACAAAATATAAACTTCATAATAAGACTTACTGCAATGTCAAATTGTGTTATACTTCCTATCATTATAGTTTACAAAATAAAGTCACCATAGTTGAAGGGCTGTATGATGATATGCACGACAGTTCTCATATTCCTAATTCCTTGCTACGCAAATTACATTGACTTTAATTCTTTTAACAACAAATAGGACATGAGACTACTTACAATTGACCAAAAAAATAAATTTCCATAATATAATAATAAATGAAACTGCCATTAATGCTGGTTGTCATGCATATCATCATATGGTGCATTAACTATAGCAGAACACGACAGTTCATTCAAATGTATGAATAATTACATGGATAGTACTTTCAAACTGCGTTTCGTTTAAAATAGA